>NW_027640573.1:600000-766697 GCF_949752795.1 Hyperoodon ampullatus | reverse complement strand
GGAGATTGTTAGGAAAGATGCTGGAGGTTTGAACCCGAGCACCAGGCAATGAGGAGATGAGGTGCCTTTTCCAAACTCTTTCCGATCAAACGGTGTACCATCCTCTAGGTGTGACAGGCATGTTTTAGGTGTTGGAAGGGTCCCGTGCATGTAGGGAGAACACCAGGGATTTTTCCAAATCAGTGCCTCCCCGAACCCCAAACTGGGGAATTTTTAAGCTACGGCTACACGTATGTCCTTTAAGGGCCTTGGGAAATAGGCAGAGCCCAAACTTTAGATGACTGAAATCTTCAGGGTCAGAAGCGCTCACCATCGGCCTTGCTTAGGTTACATTTTATCTGTCATTGATAGATGATGTCAATAAAAATATCTATTCTTTTTCAGATTATTTCCCCTTATAGGTTATTGCAAAATATTCAGTGTAGTTCCCTGTGCTATACAGTAGTTCCCTGTTGATGATCTATTTTATACATAGCAGTGTGTATGTGTTAATCCCAAACTGTTAATTTATCCCTTCTCCTACCTTTCCCCTTTGGTAATAATAAATTATAAGGTTTTATACTTCTCAGAAATGGGGGAGCTGAAAGAGAGGTATCATTTTCAATGGAAAAGCATTCAAAACAAGATTGAAGCTTCAGCCAAGAGTATTCGATGTACATCCATGAAAATAAATCACTTCATTTCTCTAATGTTGACCTGACAAATAAGACAGACATCTTCACTGAACTTGCTTATAGGAAAGTGATAGAAATATCAAATGTAAGTCTTTGAAACATCTTATTTTACCCGAGCATTATACACTGCTCTATGTTAACTACAGTTTGGCTCACACATCTGTTCATTGAAGTTACAATGTTCTCAATTTCTGTTACTGATCCTCCAGAGTGGACCCCAACAGGAGTCCCCGTGCCCAGTGTCATTGGAGCCAACAGATCAAGACTGAGTTTGGTTCAGAAGCAAAGGAAACATTATTTTGAAAACAGAATGGAGAGGTGAGAGCGTGCACTCCCCCATGGGCTGTGGCTGGGCTGCTGTGTAGGGTCCCCGGCAGCGTCAGTGGGAGGGAGGGGATGGAGCTCTCGAGGGCTGAGTTGGCTGCAGCTCAGGCTCTATGCCGCGGAGTCTGCATGGGACCCCGCTAGCTGAGGTGTCGACCCAGCCATTCTGCACTAGGAAATCGGGTCTGAAGTGCCGGGTGTGGGACCTCTGCATGCGGAACCCTAGGAGCACGTGAAATTAGACAAAGCACAAAGGAAAAACAGGTTAGACTTTATTTTATTGCCCAGATTCTCTTTTTATCTCCCAGGAATTTTTAATGAACGTTGCCGGAGACGAACACCTCCTCTGCTTTTTGTTCCGTTCCTTATTCTTGGGGTGTTGAGGGTGCAGACCCCTCTTTTGTAACTGCTTCATGCTGTGGTGGGAGCCCTGATACATGGGGGGAGGGGCAAAACGTCTCCCCTCCAGCCTCCTGGTGAGGTTGATTGTCCCAAGGCCTCCTGCCTCACTTCTCGTCCGCCTGAGCACCAGCATTGGAAGTGTTACAGATTCTAATGACCTTTAAGGGTCCAGGAAAGAGAGGCGCAGGGATGCTGCGGTGGCAGGTTTCACCCCACCCCACATATGTTCGGCGACCTTAGGCTGACGGTTTTTGCCAGACTAGATGCTCTGACCAGTAGTCTGTGCTTTCTTTAATTAGGTCCCTGAATTAATGTACAAACAGCACCATGTGTCAGAGCCCTGCCCGCGCAACTCCCAGACAGTCCAGGGTCAGTGGTGATCCAGGACCATGACGTCCACTGAGTCAACGGCCTTTAGAAGTAGCCAGCAGTCCAGCCGGTCATATTGGCCACCATCACCGCGGTGTCTGTAGGGTTTTCTATGGTGAAAGCATGATATACGTTTCCCCCGCCAAGCTTATTAGCTCCCCTCTGGGTGCAGTAAGTCCTGCAAGCAGTAGTCTGCTCTTTCGGGGCACAGTCTTGTCGTTTTCTGAGAGAAACTCCAGGTCAAGTGATGGTCACACGAGTCATCTTGGGGGCCCGTTGCCCCCGTTTATCTCTCTGGAGGTTGGAGTTGGAGGGCCTCCTCACTCGAGGTCAGTGTGTCCACAGAGCGACCCCTGCAACTTCAGGGCATGATGGGTGGTTAGGATCACCACGTGGGGTCCTTTTCCCTTAGGAGGGAGCTGGCCTTGCGGGCTGCTGATTTCCAGCTTTTTAGATACCCCAGTATCCTGGCCTGATGAGTCGGGTGGCAAAGCCCTTGGTGACCATAGTTTATCATACCTGAAGGGCATTCTTGTGTTGCTCCATTTCAAGTGGTCCCAGTTTTTGCACTAAGGCTCCAAGGGCGATTAACCTTTGACCGGGTATGTAAAGGTCAAAGGGTTTAGCTAAATTAGGCAGTTCCTGGGCAAGGGTCTGTATTGACTGCTCTTTCCATTCTTGAAAGGCTGCTTCTGGATTCTATTCAAAAGGATCATCATCTTTTCGTGTCAGTGTTTCATGTAGAGGCCCAGCTATTAGACTGTAGTTAGGGATCCAGATGCAGAAAACCTTGGCCTCCCCAGGAACCCCTAAGCTGTCTTCTAGTTTTAGAAGAGGTAAGGCTGCAAATGGCTTCTTCCCTATCCTGGGATGCGTTTCTCCGAATATCTGTGAGAATGAAGCCCAGGCATGTCACCTTAGCCTGGGATATTTGAGCGTTTTTCTTGGACACCTTCTATCCTTTCTTGGCTAGGTAGTTCAGAGGCGTCTTTAGTAGGCCTGGTGATCAGAATGTCATCTGCATATTGAAGGAGGGTTCCCTTTTACAGAGGTTGAACTTTTAGGTCTTTAGAGGACATTTCCCCAATGATGGTGTGGGGATTTTTGAACCATTGGGGCAGGACGGCCCAGCATTATTGCTTTTGTTGCATGTTGTGTCCTGCCACTCACAAGCCAAAAATTCTTGTGACTCTGAGATGAATGGAATACAGAAGAAGGCATCATTGAAGTCTAATACAGAATGCCATGGCCTGGTGGAAGGTAGAATGACCAGCAGGGAGTAGGAAATAGGAGCTACTGGATGTATATCCTCGGTGGCTTCACTGACTGTCCTGGTATCCTTTACCAGGTCTCCAGCAGCCCATGGGGCTCTCGTGGTCAGGCCAATCCCAGGATATGGAGCTGACCTGGGCGGCACCCCTACCCCACAGCCCACGGGGCTCTCGTGGTCAAGTCCCTCCCAGGGTATGGAGCTCACCTCTGCAGCTACCCAGCAGCCCATGGGGCTCTCCTACTCAGGCCCTTCCCAGGATACAGAGCTCCCCTGGGCAGGTACCCCAGCAGGGCTGGACACACAGGAACTGTGCACATAGCCCACCTTGCAGAGAACCCACAGCTCACCTGTCGCTCACAGCTGACACAGAACACCTCAGAGCAGGACTTGAACTAACAAACAGCAGCTCTGACAGGTCTGTGACCATGGCTATCACTCTCTGCAGGCTCTTTCTGCCTGGTCTTCCAGACACTTCCAATGCAGCCAGGGCACCAGGCCTCTGTCTCCACCCACCATCACTCCTCTCCCTGACTCCTGTGTTCCTCTCATTAGGATAGGGTCTTCTTGAAGTTGTTTTCCACTCATGGACCAGATAAAATGATAAGAAAAGAAGCCGCAGCTGCAGCCCCTTGTCTATCCTGACTCTCAAGAGCCCACACCTGTTCCTAGGGCCTGGCCCGTTTAGCAAGTTTCATTTTCTGCAACTGTGAACCCTGAGGGGTGAGGATTGGCTGATTTTGGCAGCCTGAAACTGCCTGCCGGCCCGCCACAGGTGTCCCTGGGTTGAGGGCAATATAAACAGCACTCCAGTGAGCGACAGCCCTTGTAGCTGTGACTGATGGCATATTCTCTGCCCCGTATGCAGTTCCGGAGCTGTGCTGGTGGGAGGGAGTGAGGGTCCGTGGCTTTGTGGGTGGCCCAGTGTGAGTGGGGCTCTGCTGGACTTTCTGCAGGAGTTGCCAGGCTGCCACCTGCTAAAGAAGAGGATGTGTCACCGATACCTGCCACTGGAATTTCTCCCCAGGCAGAGGTGAGGAAGTAAAAAAGCAGTGGGGGCCGTGGCAGGAGGGGTATCTCAGGCAGGGAAATGGAAAGCTTCCAGAAGAGCATCTGGGGACAGGACCATCCTGACTGGCGTGCAGGCACCAAGTCGGCCTGCGTGCTGTCGCTGTTGTGGCTCCACGGCCCTTTCTCTAGGCTTTCAAGCCCTTGTACATATTCAGGTGTTTTACCTGGGAAGGGTGGCAAAAGTTCAACAGCAGCTGGCCTGGGGCTCAGCTCACGGTTACTCACAGATGCCTCGGCATGGCCCCCTCTTTGCAATGAGGATGCTCCTTGTGTAGGAGTGGGCTGCTGGCTCTATGGGAGATGATTCCCCAACTCTGACCAATTTCAGAATTGTTTACCGCTGGAGCAAGTGCCCTGATAGTGTTTTCCTCTGTCTAACTGGTGGGTTCAGGTTATTTTTTTTCTTTTTTTGTTCAAGTTAGATTTTATTCCTCTTTTATGTATTTATAGATATAAGCATGGAAATCATTCATTCATATAAATACATCTGTGTGAAGGGAAGAACTTTTTTCTGTTTTATTTTTAAATTTTATTTTTTAAATTTTGAAATTTAATTTTATTTATTTTTTATACAGCAGGTTATTATTAGTTATGTATTTTATGCATATACATGTATACAGGTCAATCCCAATCTCCCAACTCATCCCACGACCACCACCCCATGGCTTCCCACACTAGGTTTCCATACGTGTGTTCTCTACCTCTGTGTCTCTATTTCTTCCCTGCAAACCAGTTCATCTGTACCATTTTTCTAGGTTCCACATATATGCATTAATATACCATATTTGTTTTTCTCTTTCTGACTTACTTCATTCTGTATGACACTCTCTAGATCCATCGATGTCTCTACAAATGACCCAGTTTCATTCCTTCTTATGGCTGAGTAATATTCCATTTTATATATGTACCACATCTTTATCCATTCGTCTGTCTGTGGGTATTTAGGTTGCTTCCATTACCTGGCTATTGTAAATAGTGCTGAAATGAGCATTGTGGTGAATGTGCCTTTTTGATTTATGGTTTTCTCTGGGTATATGCCCAGAAGCGGGATTGCTGGATCATATGGTAATTCTATATCTAGTTTTTTTAAGGAAACTCCATACTGTTCTCCATCGTGACTGTATCCATTTACATTTCCACCACTAGTGGAAGAGGGATCCTTTTGTCCACACCCTCCCCAGAATTTGTTGTTTGTAGATTTTCTGATGATGCCGATTCTAACAGGTGTGAGGTGATACCTCATTGTAGTTTTGATTTGCATTTCTCTAATAATTAGTGATGTTGAGCAGCTTTTCATGTGCGTCTTGGCCATCTCTGTGTCTTCTTTGAAGAAACGTCTCTTTAGATCTTCTGCCCATTTTTGTATTGGGTTGTTTGTTTTTTTAATATTAAGCTGCATGAGCTCTTTATATATATTGGAGATTAAACCTTTGTCCATTGATTCGTTTGCAAATATTTTCGCCCATTCTGAGGGATGCTTTTTGCCATTCCCGTTTTTTTAACAAAAAAAGAAAGAAAGAAAAAGAAGCAGAACACTAATGTGTGTAAAATATGCCTTTTGAAACTGTCGTTTTGAAACATGGACATACTTTGAATTTTTTGGTCGATATATGAACCCGGTATTTGTTTTCAGGGCAGGTGTCCTTTACAGGCCTGCAATGATTTTGAATATCAACTGACCATTAGCGCTGGGATTAAAGCTGCTGTTTTGTGAAACGGCCACAAGGTGGCAGCAGTTCTCCCTTACCAAATCTGCTTACTAGAGCAACAGAGCCTCAATGGAAGTCATGTTCTAGATTGGAATTTAGAATGGAATGTGCCAGGAGAAAGCACCTCAAGTTTGTCTCACTGCTTCTTGTTCGAGTTTTTAATGTAATTTTTTATTTTTTATTACAGCAAATATGATTACAATGTTTGGCTTGTTGTATGTGTGGAAGATGTGGTTCTTTTACACATATACATATGTCTGTTCTTCCTGGGATCCTTTTCCCATGTACCTTATGACAGAATGTTGAGTAGTCTTCTCTTGGTATTCTGTAGGTCTTTGGTGATTATATATGTCACCTGTGTTTGTATATGTCTGTTAACCCCAATATCATAATGAAACCAATCCTCACACCTTTCCATTGGTGAACCATAAGTTTGTTGAATGAATCTCTGATTGCCCTTCTCCGTGGAAATATCTGCCCTGGTATCCATTTTTCGGTCACACCTATAAGAGATATGATATGATATGTGTCTTTCACTTTCTGACTTACAACAACTCACGTGCTTACCTCTAGACACACCTACGATGCTGCAAATGGCATTGTGTCCTTTTATTCCTTGGCTTCTATTCTGCCTTAGCGAGGTCCATTTTCAACAATGTGATGACCTGAGGGCTGAGGATTAGCTGACTTGGGTAGCCTTACCCTGCTGGCCGGCCCTCCCCAGGTGTGCCTGGGTTGAGGTCAATATAAACAGCGCTGCAGGCAGCAATAGCCCCTGAAGCTGTGCCTGACTCCATATTCTCTGCCCCGTCAGCAGTCTCGGGGCTGTTCTGGAAGGAGGGAGTGAGGGGCCACGGCTTTGTGGGTGGCCCGGTGTGAGTGGGTCTCTGCTGGACTTTCTGCAGGAGTTGCCAGGTTTCCACCTGTAAAGAAGAGGATGTGTCACCCATACCTTCCGCTGGAATTTCTCTCCGGACAGTGGTGAGGAAGGAAAAAAGCAGTGGGGGCCGGGACAGGAGGGGTATCTCAGGCAGGACAATGGAAAGCTTCCAGAAGAGTGCCCAGGGCCAGGACCATCCTGGCTGGCCTGCAGGCCCCAAGTTGGCCTGCGTGCTGTCGCTGGTGTGGCTCCACACCCCTTCCTCTAGGCTTTCAAGCCCTTGTACATATTCAGGTGTTTTACCTGGGAAGGGTGGGAAAAGTTCAACAGCAGCTGGCCTGGGGCTCAGCTCACGGTTACTCACAGATGCCTCGGGTCCCTTTCACTGAGGAACGTGTAGGTCTTGTCTATTCCATAGTTGGTTTTTGGAACGGTACCTGTGCTTATATCAAACTCTGGTTTTATGCATCACCCCACCTCTCCTTACCCCTTAAGCAGGCATCAGAGTGTTTTCTAAATGTGAGACACTGTTCTCTTTCCTAACTCAGTTCAAGTGTAGCCATGTTTAAAGGATCTTCATAAGTGATATCTTATGATAAGATTCTTTTTCTGTGTGACTTATTTCACTTAGAATCATCATACTTGAATCCACCCATTTTGCTGCTACTGGTCTTATGACATTGATTTCATGGCTGAGGGATATTCCATCGTATGTAAGTACCACAATTTTTTGAACCATTAATATATTTCCTGGGATATTTAAGGTGTACCCAAGTTGAGGTCCTTGTAAGCAGTGCAACCCTAAATTTTGGGGTGGCTCTGTCTTATTAATTTTCAGTTTTCCCAAGGTATATTCCCTAGACTGGAAGTGCCCTTGGCTCTGTAGGTCTGTTCTTTACTTGTTTTAGGGAACACAATGCACTCCTCCAGAGAGGCAGTTGGCAATTTATATAACGCCAATCAGCATAACAAGTCTCCTTTTTCTCCAGGGCCTGTCTTGCCTTTCTGGTTTTTACACATTTTGTGGATGTCCCTTTTGACCGGTGGGAAGTGATACTACTTTGTAGTGCAGATTTGCATTGCCCGCTTGCTTGCTTGGCCAAAAAGGGCGTATGCGTTTTCTCCTGAATATATTCAAGAGAAAACGCATACACACTTTATGGCCAAGTGCATCATTGTCGAAGTTGTGCCCCTCTTCCTGTGCTTTAAAGGTGATTCCAACGTACCTCTTGAAATCTGTTTCCTGCTATTCTGCCTCGCTTTCAACTCGGCCTCGTTGCCTTCCCTCAACAGATTTTTAGACAATACTTGTCCTTTATTACTCGGTCAGTTTGCGGATTGCTGTGCCCCTGAGCTCCATTTATCAACTCGTTTTTTGTGAGCTGACCGCAAGTCCAAAATTTTGGTTCATGACCTATGCTGGTTCCCGGTGGGGGGCTGAGACTTTGGTTAATTCTTCTTCCTGCCGGGATGTTAGAGTCATATGTGCCCGTCCAAAGGCCTAACAGCTACTCTCTCATTGGTTCTCCCTCTTCCCTTTCATCCTCTGCCAAATTGGAAACCTGAGTGAACCAGGAGGTTAAAGGGGCTGTCTCTCCAAGTTGGGAGATTGATAGTAAAGCAGATGGAAACTCAAACTGGAGCACCAGGAGAGGGACTATTCGTTGAGTTTTAGAAACTTTTCATATTCACAGTGGGTTCGTTCTCTATGTTTCCCATACATGTTTAGCTGTAGTAAAATTCCCTTCAACCTGGAGAGTTGGGACCCATGGAATGGTGCCAGGCATTTGTCCTTTAAAGGGTCTGCATTTGCTCACCCAATCTCACCAATCCTCTCAGTCCCAAGTGTCCAGCCTTATGCCACATCCAGCTGTCGTTGTAGATAGGGTCTTTCCAGGTTGCATCAGAGACCCTGAAGGAATTGTTAAGAATTTCCCAGTTTTTTGTTTTGTTTTTGAAATTCCTTTTTATAGTGGGTTTGAGCTGATTCTCGCTGCCATGTTTATGCCAGTCTAGACACACTTGATTCCCTTACGGAGACATATCAATACATAGGTTTTAAGATTCTTACTAGTCAGATATATTCCTTTGCGGGAAATATGGGGTTTTGAGTCCCTTTCACTGAGGAAGTTGTAGGTCTTGTCTATTCCATAGTTGGGTTTTGGAACGGTACCTGTGCGTATATCAAACTCTGGTTTTATGCATCACCCCACCTCTCCTTCCCCCTTAAGCAGGCATAAGAGTGTTTTCTAAATGTGAGACACTGTTCTCTTTCCTAACTCAGTTCAAGTGTAGCCATGTTTACAGGATCTTCATAAGTGATATCTTATGATAAGTTTCTTTTTTCTCTGTGACTTATTTCACTTAGAATCATCGTACCTGAATCCACCCATTTTGCTGCTACTGGTCTTATGACATTGATTTCATGGCTGAGGGATATTCCATCGTACGTAAGTACCACAATTTTTTGAACCATTTTTATATTTCCTGGGATATTTAAGGTGTACCCAAGTTGAGGTCCTTGTAAGCAGTGCAGCCCTAAATTTTGGGGTGGCTCTGTCTTATTGATTTTCAGTTTTCCCAAGGTATATTCCCTAGACTGGACGTGCCCTTGGCTCTGTAGCTCTGTTGTTTACTTGTTTTAGGGAACACAATGCACTCCTCCAGAGAGGCAGTTGGCAGTGTACATCCCGCCCATCAGGATAACAAGGCTCCCTGTTCTCCAGGGCCTGTCTTACCTTTTTGGTTTTTACACATTTTGTGGATGTCCCTTTTGACCGGTGGGAAGTGATACTTCTTTGTAGTGCAGATTAGCATTGCCCGCTTGCTTGCTTCGCCAAAACGGGTGTATGCGTTTTCTCCTGAATATATTCAGGAGAAAACGCATACCCCCTTTTTGGCCAAGTGCATCATTGTCGAAGTTGTGCCCCTCTTCCTGTGCTTTAAAGGCGATTCCAACGTACCTCTTGAAATCTATTTCCTGCTATTCTGCCTAGCTTTCAAGTCCGCCTCTTTGCCTTCCCTTAACAGATTTTTGGACGATAGTTGTCCTTTATTACTCTGCCAGGTTGTGAATTGCTGTGCCCTTGAGCTCCATTTTTCAACTCGTTTTTTGTGAGCTGACCGCAAGTCCAAAATTTTGTTTCAGGAACTATTCTGGTTCCTGGTGGGTGCCTGAGACTTTGGTTAATTCTTCATCCTGCTGGGAAGTTAGGGTGATATGTGCCCGTCCAAATGCCTAACAGCTACTCTCTCATTGGTTCTCCCTCTTCCCTTTCATCCTCTGCCAAATTGGAAACCTGTGCGAACCAGGAGGTTAAATGGGCTGTCTCTCCAAGTTGGGAGTTTGATAGTAAAGCAGATGGAAAGTCAAACTGGAGCACCAGGAGAGGGACTATTCGTTGAGTTTTAGAAACCTTCCGTATTCACTGTGGGTCCGTTCTCTAGGTTTCCCGTACATGTTATAGCTGTAGTAATATACCCTTCAACCTGGAGAGTTGGGACCCATGGAATGGGTGCCAGGCATTTGTGCTTTAAAGTTTCTGCATTTGCTCACCGAAACTCCCCAATCCTCTCAGTCCCAAGTGTCCAGCCTTATGCCACATCCAGCTGTCGTTGTAGATAGGTTCATTCCAGGTTTCATCAGAGACCCTGAAGGAATTGTAAAGAATTTCCCAGTTTTTTTGTTTTGTTTTTAAAATTCCTTTTTATAGTGGGTTTGAGCTGATTCTCGCTGCCATGTTTATGCCAGTCTAGACACACTTGATTCCCTTACAGAGACATACCAATACATAGGTTTTAAGATTCTTACTAGTCAGATATATTCCTCTGCGGGAAATATGGGGTTTTGAGTCCCTTTCACTGAGGAAGGTGTAGGTCTTGTCTATTCCATAGTTGGTTTTTGGAACGGTACCTGTGCTTATATCAAACTCTGGTTTTATGCATCACCCCACCTCTCCTTCCCCCTTAAGCAGGCATAAGAGTGTTTTCTAAATGTGAGACACTGCTCTCTTTCCTAACTCAGTTCAAGTGTAGACATGTATACAGGATCTTCATAAGTGATATCTTATGATAAGTTTCTTTTTCTGTGTGACTTATTTCACTTAGAATCATCGTACCTGAATCCACCCATTTTGCTGCTACTGGTCTTATGACATTGATTTCATGGCTAAGGGATATTCCATCATATGTAAGTACCACAATTTTTTGAACCATTTATATATTTCCTGGGATATTTAAGTTGTACCCAAGTTGAGGTCCTTGTAAGCAGTGCAGCCCTAAATTTTGGGGTGGCTCTGTCTTATTGATTTTCAGTTTTCCCAAGGTATATTCCCTAGACTGGACGTGCCCTTGGCTCTGTAGCTCTGTTGTTTACTTGTTTTAGGGAACACAATGCACTCCTCCAGAGAGGCAGTTGTCAGTGTACATCCCGCCCATCAGGATAACAAGGCTCCCTGTTCTCCAGGGCCTGTCTTGCCTTTCTGGTTTTTACACATTTTGTGGATGTCCCTTTTGACCGTTGGGAAGTGATACTTCTTTGTAGTGCAGATTTGCATTGCCCGCTTGCTTGCTTGGCCAAAAAGGGCGTATGCGTTTTCTCCTGAATATATTCAGGAGAAAACGCATACGCCCTTTTTGGCCAAGTGCATCATTTTCGAAGTTGTGCCCCTTTTCCTCTGCTTTAAAGGTGATTCCAACGTACCTCTTGAAATCTGTTTCCTGCTATTCTGCCTCGCTTTCAAGTCCTCCTCGTTGCCTTCCCTTAACAGATTTTTGGACGATAGTTGTCCTTTATTACTCGGCCAGTTTGTGAATTGCTGTGCCCCTGAGCTCCATTTTTCAAGTCGTTTTTTGTGCGTGGACCGCAAGACCAAAATTTTGGGTCAGGACCTATGCTGGTTCCCAGTGGGGGGCTGAGAGTTTGGTTAATTCTTCTTCCTGCCGGTTATTTGAGTGATATGTGCCCGTCCAAATGCCTAACAGCTACTCTCTCATTGGTTCTCCCTCTTCCCTTTCATTCTCTGCCAAATTGGAAACCTGTGCGAACCAGGAGGTTAAATGGGCTGTCTCTCCAATTTGGGAGGTTGATAGTAAAGCAGATGGAAAGTCAAACCGGAGCACCAGGAGAGGGACTATTCGTTCAGTTTTAGAAACATTTCGTATTCACAGTGGGTCCATTCTCTAGGTTTCCCGTACATGTTATAGCTGTAGTAATATTCCCTTCAACCTGGAGAGTTGGGACCCATGGAATGGGTGCCAGGCATTTGTGCTTTAAAGGGACTGCATTTGCTCACCCAATCTCACCAATCCTCTCAGTCCCAAGTGTCCAGCCTTATGCCACATCCAGCTGTCGTTGTAGATAGGGTCATTCCAGGTTTCATCAGAGACCCTGAAGGAATTGTAAAGATTTCCCAGTTGTTTTGTTTTGTTTTTGCAATTCCTTTTTATAGTGGGTTTGAGCTGATTCTCGCTGCCATGTTTATGCCAGTCTAGACGCACTTGATTCCCTTACGGAGACATATCAATACATAGGTTTTAAGATTCTTACTAGTCAGATATATTCCTCTGCGGGAAATATGGGGTTTTGAGTCCCTTTCACTGAGGAAGGTGTAGGTCTTGTCTATTCCATAGTTGCTTTTTGGAACGGTACCTGTGCTTATACCAAACTCTGGTTTTATGCATCACCCCACCTCTCCTTCCCCCTTAAGCAGGCAAAAGAGTGTTTTCTAACTGTGAGACACTCTTCCCTTTCCTAACGCAGTTCAAGTTTAGCCATGTTTATAGGATCTTCATAAGTGATACCTTAAGATAAGTTTCTTTTTCTGTGTGACTTATATCACTTAGAATCATCGTACCTGAACCCATCCATTTTGCTGCTACTGGTTTAATGTCATTGATTTCATGGCTGAGGGATATTGCATCGTACATAAGTCCCACAATTTTTTGAACCATTTTTATATTTCCTGGGATATTTAAGGTGTACCCAAGTTGAGGTCCTTGTAAGCAGTGCAGCCCTAAATTTTGAGGTGGCTCTGTCTTATTGATTTTCAGTTTTCCCAAGGTATATTCCCTAGACTGGATGTGCCCTTGGCTCTGTAGCTCTGTTGTTTACTTGTTTTAGGGAACACAATGCACTCCTCCAGCGAGGCAGTTGGCAATTTACATCCCACCCATCAGCATAACAAGGCTCCCTGTTCTCCAGGGCCTGTCTTGCCTTTCTGGTTTTTACACATTTTGTTGATGTCCCTTTTGACCGGTGGGAAGTGATACTTCTTTGTAGTGCAGATTTGCATTGCCCGCTTGCTTGCTTGGCCAAAAAGGGCGTATGCGTTTTCTCCTGAATATATTCAGCAGAAAACTCATACGCCCTTTTTGGCCAAGTGCATCATTGTCGAAGTTGTGCACTTCTTCCTGTGCTTTAAAGGCGATTCCAACGTGCCTCTTGAAATCTCTTTCCTGCTATTCTGCCTCGCTTTCAAGTCTGCCTCGTTGCCTTCCCTCAACAGATTTTTGGACGATAGTTGTCCTTTATTACTTGGCCAGTTTGTGAATTGCTGTGCCCCTGAGCTCCATTTTTCAACTCGTTTTTGGTGAGCTGACCACAAGTCCAAAATTTTGGTTCAGGACCTTTGCTGGTTCCCGGTGGGTGGCTGAGACTTTGCTTAATTCTTCTTCCTGCCGGGAAGTTAGAGTGATATGTGCCTGTCCAAATGCCTAACAGCTACTCTCTCATTGGTTCTCACTCTTCCCTTTCATCCTCTGCCAAATTGGAAACCTGTGCGAACCAGGAGGTTAAAGGGGCTGTCTCTCCAAGTTGGGAGATTGGTAGTAAAGCAGATGGAAAATCAAACCGGAGCACCAGGAGAGGGACTATTCGCTGAGTTTTAGAAACCTTTCGTATTCACAGTGTGCCCGTTCTCTAGGTTTCCCGTACATGTTATAACTGTAGTAATATTCCTTTAAACCTGGAGAGTTGGGACCCATGGAATGGGTGCCAGGCATTTGTGCTTTAAAGGGTCTGCATTTGCTCACCCAATCTCTCCAATCGTCTCAGTCCCAAGTGTCCCTACTTATGCCACATCCAGCTGTCGTTGTAGATAGGGTCATTCCAGGATTCATCAGAGACCCTGAAGGAATTGTAAAGAATTTCCCAGTTTTTTTGTTTTGTTTTTGAAATTCCTTTTTATGGTGGGTTTGTTCTGATTCTTGCTGCCATGTATATGCCAGTCTAGACACACTTGATTCCCTTATGGAGACATATCAATACATAGGTTTTAAGATTCTTACTAGTCAGATATATTCCTCTGCGGGAAATATGGGGTTTTGAGTCCCTTTCACTGAGGAAGGTGTAGGTCTTGTCTATTCCATAGATCGTTTTTGGAACGGTACCTGTGCTTATATCAAACTCTGGTTTTATGCATCACCCCACCTCTCCTTCCCACTTAAGCAGGCATAAGAGTGTTTAACAAAGGTGAGACTCTGTTCTCTTTCCTAACTGAGTTCAAGTGTAGCCATGTTTACAGGATCTTCATAAGTGATATCTTAATATAAGTTTCTTTTTCTGTGTGACTTATTTCACTTAGAAGCATCATACCTCAATCCACTCATTTTGCTGCTACTGGTCTTATGCCATTGATTGCATGGCTGAGGGATATTCCATCGTACAGAAGTACCACAATTTTTTGAACCATTTTTATATTTCCTGGGATATTTAAGGTGTACCCAAGTTGAGGTTTTTGTAAGCAGTGCAGCCCTAAATTTTGGGGTGGCTCTGTCTAATTGATTTTCAGGTTTCCCAAGGTATATTCCCTAGACTGGAAGTGCCCATGGCTCTGTTGATCTGTTGTTTACTTATTTTAGGGAACACAATGCACTCCTCCAGAGAGGCAGTTGGCAACGTACATCCCGCCCATCAGCATAACAAGGCTCCCTGTTCTCCAGGGCCTGTCTTACCTTTCTGGTTTTTACATATTTTGTGGATGTCCCTTTTGACAGGTGGGAAGTGATACTTCTTTGTAGTGCAGATTTGCATTGCCCGCTTGCTTGCTTGGCAAAATAGGGTGTATGCATTTTCTCCTGAATATATTCAGGAGAAAACGCATACGCCCTTTTTGGCCAAGTGCATCATTGTCGAAGTTGTGCCCCTCTTCCTGTGCTTTAAGTGCGATTCCATCGTACCTCTTGAAATCTAATTCCTGCTATTCTGCCTCGCTTTCAAGCCGCCTCGCTGCCTTCCCTCAACAGATATTTGGACGATAGTTGTCCTTTATTACTCGGCCAGTTTGTGAATTGCTGTGCCCCTGAGCTCCATTTTTCAACTCGTTTTTTGTGACCTGACCGCAAGTCCAAAATTTTGGTTCAGGACCTATGCTGGTTCCCGGTAGGGGGCTGAGACTTTGGTTAATTCTTCTTCCTGCTAGGAATTTAGAGTGATATATGCCAGTCCAAATGCCTAACAGCTACTCTCTCATTGGTTCTCCCTCTTCCCTTTCATCCTCTGCCAAATTGGAAACCTGTGCAAACCAGGAGGTTAAAGGGGCTGTCTCTCCAAGTTGGGAGGTTGATAGTAAAGCAGATGGAAAATCAAACCCGAGCACCAGGAGAGGGACTATTCGTTGAGTTTTAGAAACCTTTCGTATTCACAGTGTGTCCGTTCTCTAGGTTTCCCGTACATGTTATAGCTGTAGGAATATTCCCTTTAACCTGCAGAGTTGCGACCCATGGAATGGGTGCCAGGCATTTGTGATTTAAAGGGTCTGCATTTGCTCACCCAATCTCACCAGTCCTCTCAGTCCCAAGTGTCCAGCCTTATGCCAAATCCAGCTGTCGTTGTACATAGGGTCATTACAGGTTTCATCAGAGACCCTGAAGGAATTGTAAAGAATTTCCCAGTTTTTTTGTTTTGTTTTTGAAATTCCTTTTTATAGTGGGTTTGAGCTGATTCTCGCTGCCATGTTTATGCCAGTCTAGACACACTTGATTCCCTTATGGAGACATATCAATACATAGGTTTTAAGATTCTTACTAGTCAGATATATTCCTCTGAGGGAAATACGGGATTTTGAGTCCCTTTCACTGAGGAAGGAGTAGGTCTTGTCTATTCCATAGTTGGTTTTTGGAATGGTACCCGAGCTTATATCAAACTCTGGTTTTATGCATCACCCCACCTCTCCTTCACCCTTAAGCAGGCATAAGAGTGTTTCCTAAATGTGAGACTCTGTTCTCTTTCCTAACTCAGTTCAAGTGTAGCCATGTTTACAGGATCTTCATAAGTGATATCTTATGATAAGTTTCTTTTTCTGTGTGACTTATTTCACTTAGAATCATCGTACCTGAATCCACCCATTTTGCTGCTACTGGTCTTATGACATTGATTTCATGGCTGAGGGATATTCCATCGTACATAAGTACCACAATTTTTTGAACCATTTTTATATTTCCTGGGATATTTAAGGTGTATCCAATTTGTGGTCCTTGTAAGCAGTGCAGCCCTATATTTTGGGGTGGTTCTGACTTATTGATTTTCAGTTTTCCCAAGGAATATTCCCTAGACTGGAAGTGCCCTTGGCTCTGTAGCTCTGTTGTTTACTTGTTTTAGGGAACACAATGCACTCCTCTAGAGAGGCAGTTGGCAATTTACATCCCGCCCATCAGCATAAAGAGGCTCCCTCTTCTCCAGGACCTGTCTTGCCTTTCTGGTTTTTACACATTTTGTGGATGTCCCTTTTGACCGGTGGGAAGTGATACTTCTTTGTAGTGCAGATTTGCATTGCCCGCTTGCTTGCTTGGCCAAAAAGGGCGTATGCATTTTCTCCTGAATATATTCAGGAAAAAACGCCTACGCCCTTTTTGGCCAAGTGCATCATTGTCGAAGTTGGGCCCCTCTTCCTGTGCTTTAAAGGCGATTCCAACGTACCTGTTCAAATCTGTTTCCTGCTATTCTGCCTCGCTTTCAAGTGTGCCTCGTTGCCTTCCCTCAACAGATTTTTGGACGATAGTTGTCCTTTATTTCTCGGCCAGTTTGGGAATTGCTGTGCCCCTGAGCTCCATTTTTCAACTCGTTTTTTGTGAGCTGACCGCAAGTCCAAAATTTTGGTTCAGGACCTATACTGGTTCCCAGTGGGGGGCTGAGACTTTGGTTAATTCTTCTTCCTGCCGGGAAATTACAGTGTTATGTGCCCATCCAAATGCCTAACAGCTACCCTCTCATTGGTTCTCCCTCTTCCCTTTCATCCTCTGCCGAATTGGCAACCTGTGTGAACCAGGAGGTTAAAGGGGCTGTCTCTCCAAGTTAGGAGGTTGATAGTAAAGCAGATGGAAAGTCAAACCCGAGCACCAGGAGAGGGACTATTCGTTGAGTTTTAGAAACCTTTCGTATTCACAGTGTGTCCGTTCTCTAGGTTTCCCGTACATGTTATAGCTGTAGGAATATTCCCTTTAACCTGCAGAGTTGCGACCCATGGAATGTGTGCCAGGCATTTGTGATTTAAAGGGTCTGCATTTGCTCCCCCAATCTCACCAATCACCTCAGTCCCAAGTGTCCAGCCTTATGCCAAATCCAGCTTTCGTTGTACATAGGGTCATTCCAGGTTTCATCAGAGACCCTGAAGGAATTGTAAAGAATTTCCCAGTTTTTTTGTTTTGTTTTTGAAATTCCTTTTTATAGTGGCTTTGAGCTGATTCTCGCTGCCATGTTTATGCCAATCTAGACACACTTGATTCCCTTACGGAGACATATCAATACATAGGTTTTAAGATTCTTACTAGTCAGATATATTCCTCTGCGGGAAATATGGGGTTTTGAGTCCCTTTCACTGAGGAAGGTGTAGGTCTTGTCTATTCCATAGTTGGTTTTTGGAATGGTACCCGAGCTTATATCAAACTCTGGTTTTATGCATCACCCCACCTCTCCTTCACCCTTAAGCAGGCATAAGAGTGTTTCCTAAATGTGAGACTCTGTTCTCTTTCCTAACTCAGTTCAAGTGTAGCCATGTTTACAGGATCTTCATAAGTGATATCTTAATATAAGTTTCTTTTTCTGTGTGACTTATTTCACTTAGAAGCATCATACCTCAATCCACTCATTTTGCTGCTACTGGTCTTATGCCATTGATTGCATGGCTGAGGGATATTCCATCGTACAGAAGTACCACAATTTTTTGAACCATTTTTATATTTCCTGGGATATTTAAGGTGTACCCAAGTTGAGGTTTTTGTAAGCAGTGCAGCCCTAAATTTTGGGGTGGCTCTGTCTAATTGATTTTCAGGTTTCCCAAGGTATATTCCCTAGACTGGAAGTGCCCATGGCTCTGTTGATCTGTTGTTTACTTATTTTAGGGAACACAATGCACTCCTCCAGAGAGGCAGTTGGCAACGTACATCCCGCCCATCAGCATAACAAGGCTCCCTGTTCTCCAGGGCCTGTCTTACCTTTCTGGTTTTTACACATTTTGTGGATGTCCCTTTTGACAGGTGGGAAGTGATACTTCTTTGTAGTGCAGATTTGCATTGCCCGCTTGCTTGCTTGGCAAAATAGGGTGTATGCATTTTCTCCTGAATATATTCAGGAGAAAACGCATACGCCCTTTTTGGCCAAGTGCATCATTGTCGAAGTTGTGCCCCTCTTCCTGTGCTTTAAGTGCGATTCCAACGTACCTCTTGAAATCTAATTCCTGCTATTCTGCCTCGCTTTCAAGCCGCCTCGCTGCCTTCCCTAAACAGATATTTGGACGATAGTTGTCCTTTATTACTCGGCCAGTTTGTGAATTGCTGTGCCCCTGAGCTCCATTTTTCAACTCGTTTTTTGTGACCTGACCGCAAGTCCAAAATTTTGGTTCAGGACCTATGCTGGTTCCCGGTAGGGGGCTGAGACTTTGGTTAATTCTTCTTCCTGCTAGGAATTTAGAGTGATATATGCCAGTCCAAATGCCTAACAGCTACTCTCTCATTGGTTCTCCCTCTTCCCTTTCATCCTCTGCCAAATTGGAAACCTGTGCAAACCAGGAGGTTAAAGGGGCTGTCTCTCCAAGTTGGGAGGTTGATAGTAAAGCAGATGGAAAATCAAACCCGAGCACCAGGAGAGGGACTATTCGTTGAGTTTTAGAAACCTTTCGTATTCACAGTGTGTCCGTTCTCTAGGTTTCCCGTACATGTTATAGCTGCAGGAATATTCCCTTTAACCTGCAGAGTTGCGACCCATGGAATGGGTGCCAGGCATTTGTGATTTAAAGGGTCTGCATTTGCTCACCCAATCTCACCAGTCCTCTCAGTCCCAAGTGTCCAGCCTTATGCAAATCCAGCTGTCGTTGTACATAGGGTCATTACAGGTTTCATCAGAGACCCTGAAGGAATTGTAAAGAATTTCCCAGTTTTTTTGTTTTGTTTTTGAAATTCCTTTTTATAGTGGGTTTGAGCTGATTCTCGCTGCCATGTTTATGCCAGTCTAGACACACTTGATTCCCTTATGGAGACATATCAATACATAGGTTTTAAGATTCTTACTAGTCAGATATATTCCTCTGAGGGAAATACGGGATTTTGAGTCCCTTTCACTGAGGAAGGAGTAGGTCTTGTCTATTCCATAGTTGGTTTTTGGAATGGTACCCGAGCTTATATCAAAATCTGGTTTTATGCATCACCCCACCTCTCCTTCACCCTTAAGCAGGCATAAGAGTGTTTCCTAAATGTGAGACTCTGTTCTCTTTCCTAACTCAGTTCAAGTGTAGCCATGTTTACAGGATCTTCATAAGTGATATCTTATGATAAGTTTCTTTTTCTGTGTGACTTATTTCACTTAGAATCATCGTACCTGAATCCACCCATTTTGCTGCTACTGGTCTTATGACATTGATTTCATGGCTGAGGGATATTCCATCGTACATAAGTACCACAATTTTTTGAACCATTTTTATATTTCCTGGGATATTTAAGGTGTATCCAATTTGTGGTCCTTGTAAGCAGTGCAGCCCTATATTTTGGGGTGGTTCTGACTTATTGATTTTCAGTTTTCCCAAGGAATATTCCCTAGACTGGAAGTGCCCTTGGCTCTGTAGCTCTGTTGTTTACTTGTTTTAGGGAACACAATGCACTCCTCTAGAGAGGCAGTTGGCAATTTACATCCCGCCCATCAGCATAAAGAGGCTCCCTCTTCTCCAGGACCTGTCTTGCCTTTCTGGTTTTTACACATTTTGTGGATGTCCCTTTTGACCGGTGGGAAGTGATACTTCTTTGTAGTGCAGATTTGCATTGCCCGCTTGCTTGCTTGGCCAAAAAGGGCGTATGCATTTTCTCCTGAATATATTCAGGAAAAAACGCCTACGCCCTTTTTGGCCAAGTGCATCATTGTCGAAGTTGGGCCCCTCTTCCTGTGCTTTAAAGGCGATTCCAACGTACCTGTTCAAATCTGTTTCCTGCTATTCTGCCTCGCTTTCAAGTGTGCCTCGTTGCCTTCCCTCAACAGATTTTTGGACGATAGTTGTCCTTTATTTCTCGGCCAGTTTGGGAATTGCTGTGCCCCTGAGCTCCATTTTTCAACTCGTTTTTTGTGAGCTGACCGCAAGTCCAAAATTTTGGTTCAGGACCTATACTGGTTCCCAGTGGGGGGCTGAGACTTTGGTTAATTCTTCTTCCTGCCGGGAAATTACAGTGATATGTGCCCATCCAAATGCCTAACAGCTACCCTCTCATTGGTTCTCCCTCTTCCCTTTCATCCTCTGCCGAATTGGCAACCTGTGTGAACCAGGAGGTTAAAGGGGCTGTCTCTCCAAGTTAGGAGGTTGATAGTAAAGCAGATGGAAAGTCAAACCCGAGCACCAGGAGAGGGACTATTCGTTGAGTTTTAGAAACCTTTCGTATTCACAGTGTGTCCGTTCTCTAGGTTTCCCGTACATGTTATAGCTGTAGGAATATTCCCTTTAACCTGCAGAGTTGCGACCCATGGAATGTGTGCCAGGCATTTGTGATTTAAAGGGTCTGCATTTGCTCCCCCAATCTCACCAATCACCTCAGTCCCAAGTGTCCAGCCTTATGCCAAATCCAGCTTTCGTTGTACATAGGGTCATTCCAGGTTTCATCAGAGACCCTGAAGGAATTGTAAAGAATTTCCCAGTTTTTTTGTTTTGTTTTTGAAATTCCTTTTTATAGTGGCTTTGAGCTGATTCTCGCTGCCATGTTTATGCCAATCTAGACACACTTGATTCCCTTACGGAGACATATCAATACATAGGTTTTAAGATTCTTACTAGTCAGATATATTCCTCTGCGGGAAATATGGGGTTTTGAGTCCCTTTCACTGAGGAAGGTGTAGGTCTTGTCTATTCCATAGTTGGTTTTTGGAATGGTACCCGAGCTTATATCAAACTCTGGTTTTATGCATCACCCCACCTCTCCTTCACCCTTAAGCAGGCATAAGAGTGTTTCCTAAATGTGAGACTCTGTTCTCTTTCCTAACTCAGTTCAAGTGTAGCCATGTTTACAGGATCTTCATAAGTGATATCTTAATATAAGTTTCTTTTTCTGTGTGACTTATTTCACTTAGAAGCATCATACCTCAATCCACTCATTTTGCTGCTACTGGTCTTATGCCATTGATTGCATGGCTGAGGGATATTCCATCGTACAGAAGTACCACAATTTTTTGAACCATTTTTATATTTCCTGGGATATTTAAGGTGTACCCAAGTTGAGGTTTTTGTAAGCAGTGCAGCCCTAAATTTTGGGGTGGCTCTGTCTAATTGATTTTCAGGTTTCCCAAGGTATATTCCCTAGACTGGAAGTGCCCATGGCTCTGTTGATCTGTTGTTTACTTATTTTAGGGAACACAATGCACTCCTCCAGAGAGGCAGTTGGCAACGTACATCACGCCCATCAGCATAACAAGGCTCCCTGTTCTCCAGGGCCTGTCTTACCTTTCTGGTTTTTACACATTTTGTGGATGTCCCTTTTGACAGGTGGGAAGTGATACTTCTTTGTAGTGCAGATTTGCATTGCCCGCTTGCTTGCTTGGCAAAATAGGGTGTATGCATTTTCTCCTGAATATATTCAGGAGAAAACGCATACGCCCTTTTTGGCCAAGTGCATCATTGTCGAAGTTGTGCCCCTCTTCCTGTGCTTTAAGTGCGATTCCAACGTACCTCTTGAAATCTAATTCCTGCTATTCTGCCTCGCTTTCAAGCCGCCTCGCTGCCTTCCCTCAACAGATATTTGGACGATAGTTGTCCTTTATTACTCGGCCAGTTTGTGAATTGCTGTGCCCCTGAGCTCCATTTTTCAACTCGTTTTTTGTGACCTGACCGCAAGTCCAAAATTTTGGTTCAGGACCTATTCTGGTTCCCGGTAGGGGGCTGAGAATTTGGTTAATTCTTCTTCCTGCTAGGAATTTAGAGTGATATATGCCAGTCCAAATGCCTAACAGCTACTCTCTCATTGGTTCTCCCTCTTCCCTTTCATCCTCTGCCAAATTGGAAACCTGTGCAAACCAGGAGGTTAAAGGGGCTGTCTCTCCAAGTTGGGAGGTTGATAGTAAAGCAGATGGAAAATCAAACCCGAGCACCAGGAGAGGGACTATTCGTTGAGTTTTAGAAACCTTTCGTATTCACAGTGTGTCCGTTCTCTAGGTTTCCCGTACATGTTATAGCTGTAGGAATATTCCCTTTAACCTGCAGAGTTGCGACCCATGGAATGGGTGCCAGGCATTTGTGATTTAAAGGGTCTGCATTTGCTCACCCAATCTCACCAGTCCTCTCAGTCCCAAGTGTCCAGCCTTATGCAAATCCAGCTGTCGTTGTACATAGGGTCATTACAGGTTTCATCAGAGACCCTGAAGGAATTGTAAAGAATTTCCCAGTTTTTTTGTTTTGTTTTTGAAATTCCTTTTTATAGTGGGTTTGAGCTGATTCTCGCTGCCATGTTTATGCCAGTCTAGACACACTTGATTCCCTTATGGAGACATATCAATACATAGGTTTTAAGATTCTTACTAGTCAGATATATTCCTCTGAGGGAAATACGGTATTTTGAGTCCCTTTCACTGAGCAAGGAGTAGGTCTTGTCTATTCCATAGTTGGTTTTTGGAACGGTACCTGTGCTTATATCAAACTCTGGTTTTATGCATCACCCCACCTCTCCTTCCCCCTTAAGCAGGTATAAGAGTGTTTTCTAAATGTGAGACACTGTTCTCTTTCCTAACTCAGTTCAAGTGTAGCCATGTTTACAGGATCTTCATAAGTGGTATCTTATGATAAGTTTCTTTTTCTGTGTGACTTATTTCACTTAGAATCATCGTACCTGAATCCACCCATTTTGCTGCTACTGGTCTTATGACATTGATTTCATGGCTGAGGGATATTCCATCGTACGTAAGTACCACAATTTTTTGAACCATTTTTATATTTCCTGGGATATTTAAGGTGTACCCAAGTTGAGGTCCTTGTAAGCAGTGCAGCCCTAAATTTTGGTGTGGCTCTCTATTAATGATTTTCAGTTTTCCCAAGGTATATTCCCTAGACTGGACGTGCCCTTGGCTCTGTAGCTCTGTTCTTTACTTGTTTTAGGGAACACAATGCACTCCTCCATAGAGGCAGTTGGCAAGTTACATCCCTCCCATCAGCATAACAAGGCTCCCTGTTCTCCAGGGCCTGTCTTGCCTTTCTGGTTTTTACACATCTTGTGGATGTCCGTTTTGAAAGGTGGGAAGTGATACTTCTTTGTAGTGCAGATTTGCATTTCCTGCTTGCTTGCTTGGCCAAAAAGGGCGTATGTGTTTTCTCCTGAATATATTCAGGAGAAAACGCATACGCCCTTTTTGGCCAAGTGCATCATTGTCGAAGTTGTGCCTCTCTTCCAGTGCTTAAAAGACGATTCTAACGTACCTCTTGAAATCTGTATCCTGCTATTCTGCCCCGCTTTCAAGTCCGCCTCGTTGCCTTCCCTCAACAGATTTTTGGACGATAGTTGTCCTTTATTACTCGGCCAGTTTGTGAATTGCTGTGCCCCTGAACTCCATTTTTCAACTCGTTTTTTGTGAGCTGACCGCATTCCAAAATTTTGGTTCAGGAGTTATACTGGTTCCCGGTGAGTGGCTGAGACTTTGCTTAATTCTTCTTCATGCCAGGAAATTAGAGTGATATGTGCCCGTCCAAATGCCTAACAGCTATTCTCTCATTGGTTCTCCCTCTTCCCTTTCATCCTCTGCCAAATTGGCAACCTGTGCGAACCAGGAGGTTAAAGGGGATGTCTCTCCAAGTTGGGAGTTTGATAGTAAAGCAGATGGAAAGTCAAACCGGAGCACCAGGAGAGGGACTATTCGTTGAGTTTTAGAAACCTTTCGTATTCACAGTGTGTCCGTTCTCTAGGTTTCCCGTACATGTTATAGATGTAGTAAAATTCCCTTTAACCTGGAGATTTGGGACCCATGGAATGGGTGCCAGGCATTTGTGCTTTAAAGGGTCTGCATTTGCTCACCCAATCTCACCAATCCTCTCAGTCCCAAGTGTCCAGGCTTATGCCACATCCAGCTGTCATTGTACATAGGGTCATTCCAGGTTTCATCAGAGACCCTGAAGGAATTGTAAAGAATTTCCCAGATTTTTGTTTTGTTTTTGAAATTCCTTTTTATACTGGTTTGAGCTGATTCTCGCTGCCATGTTTATGCCAGTCTAGACACACTTGATTCCCTTACGGAGACATATCAATACATAGGTTTTAAGATTCTTACTAGTCAGATATATTCCTCTGCGGGAAATATGGGGTTTTGAGTCCCTTTCACTGAGGAAGGTGTAGGTCTTGTCTATTCCATAGTTGGGTTTTGGAACGGTACCTGTGCTTATATAAAACTCTGGTTTTATGCATCACCCCACCTCTCCTTCCCCCTTAAGCAGGCATAAGCGTGTTTTCTAAATGTGAGACACTGTTCTCTTTCCTAACTCAGTTCAAATGTAGCCATGTTTACAGGATCTTCATAAGTGATATCTTATGATAAGTTTCTTTTTCTGTGTGACTTATTTCACTTAGAATCATCGTACCTGAATCCACCCATTTTGCTGCTACTGGTCTTATGACATTGATTTCATGGCTGAGGGATATTCCATCGTACATAAGTACCACAAATTTTTGAACCATTTTTATATTTCCTGGGATATTTAAGGTGTATCCAATTTGTGGTCCTTGTAAGCAGTGCAGCCCTATATTTTGGGGTGGTTCTGACTTATTGATTTTCAATTTTCCCAAGGAATATTCCCGAGACTGGAAGTGCCCTTGGCTCTGTAGCTCTGTTGTTTACTTGTTTTAGGGAACACAATGCACTCCTCCAGAGAGGCAGTTGGCAATTTACATCCCGCCCATCAGCATTAAGAGGCTCCTTGTTCTCCAGGACCAGTCTTGCCTTTCTGGTTTTTACACATTTTGTGGATGTCCCTTTTGACCGGTGGGAAGTGATACTTCTTTGTAGTGCAGATTTGCATTGCCCGCTTCCTTGCTTGGCCAAAAAGGGCGTATGCATTTTCTCCTGAATATATTCAGGAGAGAACGCATATGAACTTTTTGGCCAAGTGCATCATTGTCGAAGTTGTGCCCCTCTTCCTGTGCTTTAAAGGCGATTCCAACGTACCTCTTGAAATCTGTTTCCTGCTATTCTGTCTCGCTTTCAAGTCCGCCTCGTTGCCTTCCCTCAACAGATTTTTGGACGATAGTTGTCCTTTATTACTCGGCCAGTTTGCGAATTGCTGTGCCCCTGAGCTCCATTTTTCAACTCGTTTTTGGTGAGCTGACCGCAAGACCAAAATTTTGGTTCAGGACCTATACTGGTTCCTGGTGGGTGGCTGAGACTTTGGTTAATTCTTCTTCCTGCCGGGAAATTACAGTGATATGTTGCCGTCCAAATGCCTACAGCTACTCTCCCATTGGTTCTCCCTCTTCCCTTTCATCCTCTGCCAAATTGGCACCCTGTGCGAACCAGGAGGTTAAAGGGGCTGTCTCTCCAAGTTGGGAAGTTGATAGTAAAGCAGATGGAAAGTCAAACCGGAGTACCAGGAGAGGGACTATTCGTTGAGTTTTAGAAACCTTTCGTATTCACAGTGTGTCCGTTCTCTAGGTTTCCCGTCCATGTTATAACTGTAGTAATATTCCCTTCAACCTGGAGAGTTGGGACCCATGGAATGGGTGCCATGCATTATTGCTTTAAACGGTCTGCATTTGCTCACCCAATCTCACCAATCCTCTCAGTCCCAAGTGTCCAGCCTTATGCCCCATCCAGCTGTCGTTGTAGATAGGGTAATTCCAGGTTTCATCAGAGACCCTGAAGGAATTGTAAAGAATTTCCCAGTTTTTTTGTTTTGTTTTTGAAATTCATTTTTATAGTGGGTTTGAGCTGATTCTCGCTGCCATGTTTATACCTGTCTAGACACACTTGATTCCAATACGGAGACATATCAATACATAGGTTTTAAGATTCTTACTAGTCAGATATATTCCTCTGCGGGAAATATGGGGTTTTGAGTCCCTTTCACTGAGGAAGTTGTAGGTCTTGTCTATTCCATAGTTGGGTTTTGGAACGGTACCTGTGCTTATATCTAACTCTGGTTTTATGAATCACACCACCTCTCTTTCCCCCTTAAGCAGGCATAAGAGTGTTTTCTAAATGTGAGACACTTTTCTCTTTCCTAACTCATTTCAAGTGTAGCCATGTTTACAGGATCTTCATAAGTGATATCTTATGATAAGTTTCTTTTTCTGTGTGACTTATTTCACTTAGAATCATCGTACCTGAATCCACCCATTTTGCTGCTACTGGTCTTATGACATTGACTTCATGGCTGAGGGATATTCCATCGTACGTAAGTACCACAATTTTTTGAATCATTTTTATATTTCCTGGGATATTTAAGGTGTACCCAAGTTGAGGTCCTTGTAAGCAGTGCAGCCCTAAATTTTGGGGTGGCTCTGTCTTATTGATTTTCAGTTTTCCCAAGGTATATTCCCTAGACTGGAAGTGCCCTTGGCTCTCTAGCTCTGTTCTTTACTTGTTTTAGGGAACACAGTGCACTCCTCCAGAGAGGCAGTTGGCAATTTACATGCCGCCCATAAGCATAACAAGGCTCCCTGATCTCCAGGGCCTGTCTTGCCTTTCTGGTTTTTACACATTTTGTGGATGTCCCTTTTGACCGGTGGGAAGTGATACTTCTTTGTAGTGCAGATTTGCATTGCCCGCTTGCTTGCTTGGCCAAAAAGGGCGTATGCGTTTTCTCCTGAATATATTCAGGAGAAAACGCATACAGCCTTTTTGGCCAAGTGCATCATTGTCGAAGTTGTGCCCCTCTTCCTGTGCTTTAAAGGCGATTCCAACGTACCTCTTGAAATCTCTTTCCTGCTATTCTGCCTCGCTTTCAAGTCCGCCTCGTTGCCTTCCCTCAACAGATTTTTGGACGATAGTTGTCCTTTATTACTCGGCCAGTTTGTGAATGGCTGTGCCCCTGAGCTCCATTTGTCAACTCGTTTTTGGTGAGGTGACCGCAAGTCCGAAATTTTGGTTCAGGCCCTATGCTGGTTCCCGGTGGGGGGCTGAGACTTTGGTTAATTCTTCTTCCTGCCGGGAAATTACAGTGATATGTGCCCGTTCAAATGCCTAACAGCTACTCTCTCATTGGTTCTCCCTCTTCCCTTTCATCCTCTGCCAAATTGGCAACCTGTGCGAACCAGGAGGTTAAAGGGGCTGTCTCTCCAAGTTGGGAGGATGATAGTAAAGCAGGTGTAAAGTGAAACCGGAGCACCAGGATAGGGACTATTCGTTGAGTTTTAGAAACCTTTCTTATTCACAGTGTGTCCGTTCTCTAGGTTTCCCGTACATGTTATAGCTGTAGTAATATTCCCTTCAACCTGGAGAGTTGGGACCCATGGAATGGGTGCCATGCATTATTGCTTTAAAGGGTCTTCATTTGCTCACCCAATCTCACCAATCGTCTCAGTCCCAGGTGTCCAGCCTTATGCCACATCCAGCAGTCGTTGTAGATAGGGTCATTCCAGGTTTCATCAGAGACCCTGAAGGAATTGTAAAGAATATCCCAGTTTTTTTGTTTTGTTTTTGAAATTCCTTTTTATAGTGGGTTTGAGCTGATTCTCGCTGCCATGTTTATGGCAGTCTAGACACACTTGATTGCCTTACGGAGACATATCAATACATAGGTTTTAAGATTCTTACTAGTCAGATATATTCCTTTGCGGGAAATATGGGGTTTTGAGCCCCTTTCACTGAGGAAGGTGTAGGTCTTGTCTATTCCATAGTTGGTTTCTGGAACGGTACCTGTGCTTATATCAAACTCTGGTTTTATGCATCACCCCACCTCTCCTTCCCCCTTAAGCAGGCATAAGAGTGTTTTCTAAATGTGAGACACTGTTCTCTTTCCTAACTCAGTTCAAGTGTAGCCATGTTTACAGGATCTTCATAAGTGATATCTTATGATAAGTTTCTTTTTCTGTGTGACTTATTTCCCTTAGAATCATCGTACCTGAATCCACCCATTTTGCTGCTACTGGTCTTATGACATTGATTTCATGGCTGAGGGATATTCCATCGTACGTAAGTACGACAATTTTTTGAACCATTTTTATATTTCCTGGGATATTTAAGGTGTACCCAAGTTGAGGTCCTTGTAAGCAGTGCAGCCCTAAATTTTGGGGTGGCTCTGTCTTATTGATTTTCAGTTTTCCCAAGGTATATTCCCTAGACTGGAAGTGCCCTTGGCTCTGTAGCTGTGTTCTTTACTTGTTTTAGGGAACACAATGCACTCCTCCAGAGAGGCAGTTGGCAATTTACATGTCGCCCATAAGCATGACATGGCTCCCTGTTCTCCTGGACCTGTCTTGCCTTTCTGGTTTTTACACATTTTGTGGATGTCCCTTTCGACCGGTGGGAAGTGATACTTCTTTGTACTGCAGATTTGCATTGCCCGCTTGCTTGCTTGGCCAAAAAGGGCGTATGCGTTTTCTCCTGAATATATTCAGGAGAAAACGCATACGCCCTTTTTGGCCAAGTGCATCATTGTCGAAGTTGGGCCCCTCTTCCTGTGCTTTAAAGGCGATTCCAACGTACCTCTTGAAATCTGTTTCCTGCTATTCTGCCTCGCATTCAAGTCCGCCTCGTTGCCTTCCCTCAACAGATTTTTGGACGATAGTTGTCCTTTATTACTCGGCCAGTTTGTGAATTGCTGTGCCCCTGAGCTCCATTTTTCAACTCGTTTTTGGTGAGCTGACCGCAAGTCCAAAACTTTGGTTCAGGACCTATACTGGTTCCCGGTGGGTGGCTGAGACTTTGGTTAATTCTTCTTCCTGCCGGGAAATTACAGTGATATGTGCCCGTCCAAATGCCTAACAGCTACTCTCTCATTGGTTCTCTCTCTTCCCTTTCATCCTCTGCCAAATTGGCAACCTGTGCAAACCAGGAGGTTAAAGGGGTTGTCTCTCCAAGTTGGGTGGTTAATAGTAAAGCAGATGGAAAGTCAAACCGGAGCACCAGGAGAGGGACTATTCGTTGAGTTTTAGAAACCTTTCGTATTCACAGTGTGTCCGTTCTCTAGGTTTCCCCTACATGTTATAACTGTAGTAATATTCCCTTCAACCTGGAGAGTTGGGACCCATGGAATGGGTGCCATGCATTATTGCTTTAAAGGGTCTGCATTTGCTCACCCAATCTCACCAATCCTCTCAGTCCCAAGTGTCCAGCCTTATGCCACATCCAGCTGTCATTGTAGATAGGGTCTTTCCAGGTTTCATCAGAGACCCTGAAGGAATTGTAAAGAATTTCCCAGTTTTTTTGTTTTGTTTTTGAAATTCCTTTTTATAGTGGGTTTGAGCTGATTCTCGCTGCCATGTTAATACCTGTCTAGACACACTTGATTCCCTTACGGATACATATCAATACATAGGTTTTAAGATTCTTACTAGTCAGATATATTCCTCTGCGGGAAATATGGGGTTTTGAGTCCCTTTCAGTGAGGAAGGTGTAGGTCTTGTCTATTGCATAGTTGGTTTTTGGAACGGTACCTGTGCTTATATCAAACTCTGGTTTTATGCATCACACCACCTCTCCTTCCCCCTTAAGCAGGCATAAGAGTGTTTTCTAAATGTGAGACAGTGTTCTCTTTCCTAACTCAGTTCAAGTGTAGCCATGTTTACAGGATCTTCATAAGTGATATCTTATGATAAGTTTCTTTTTCTGTGTGACTTATTTCAGTTAGAATCATCGTACCTGAATCTACCCATTTTGCTGCTACTGGTCTTATGACATTGACTTCATGGCTGAGGGATATTCCATCGTACGTAAGTACCACAATTTTTTGAACCATTTTTATATTTCCTGGGATATTTAAGGTGTACCCAAGTTGAGGTCCTTGTAAGCAGTGCAGCCCTAAATTTTGGGGTGGCTCTGTCTTATTGATTTTCAGTTTTCCCAAGGTATATTCCCTAGACTGGAAGTGCCCTTGGCTCTGTAGCTCTGTTGTTTACTTGTTTTAGGAAACACAATGCACTCCTCCAGAGAGGCAGTTGGCAATTTACATGCCGCCCATCAGCATAACAAGGATGCCTGTTCTCCAGGGCCTGTCTTGCCTTTCTGGTTTTTACACATTTTGTGGATGTCCCTTTTGACCGGTGGGAAGTGATACTTCTTTGTAGTGCAGATTTGCATTGCCCGCTTGCTTGCTTGGCCAATAAGGGCATATGCGTTTTCTCCTGAATATATTCAGGAGAAAACGCATATGCCCTTTTTGGGCAAGTGCATCATAGTCGAAGTTGTGCCCCTCTTCCTGTGCTTTAAAGGCGATTCCAACGTACCTCTTGAAATCTGTTTCCTGCTATTCTGCCTCGCTTTCAAGTCCGCCACATTGCCTTCCCTCAACAGATTTTTGGACGATAGTTGTCCTTTATTGCTCGGCCAGTTTGTGAATTGCTGTGCCCCTGAGCTCCATTTTTCAACTCGTTTTTGGTGAGCTGACCGCAAGTCCAAAATTTTGGTTCAGGACCTATACTGGTTCCCTGTGGGTGGCTGAGACCTTGGTTAATTCGTCTTCCTGCCGGGAAATTACAGTGATATGTGCCCGTCCAAATGCCTAACAGCTACTCTCTCATTGGTTCTCCCTCTTCCCTTTCATCCTCTGCCAAATTGACAACCTGTGCGAACCAGGAGGTTAAAGTGGCTGTCTCTCCAAGTTGGGAGGTTGATAGTAAAGCAGATGGAAAGTCAAACTGGAGCACCAGGAGAGGGACAATTCGTTGAGTTTTAGAAACCTTTCGTATTCACAGTGTGTCCGTTCTCTAGGTTTCCCATACATGTTGCAGCTGTAGTAATATTCCCTTCAACCTGGAGAGTTGGGACCCATGGAATGTGTGCCAGGCATTGGTGCTTTAAAGGGTCTGCATTTGCTCACCCAATCTCACCAATCCTCTCAGTCCCAAGTGTCCAGCCTTATGCCACAGCCAGCTGTCGTTGTAGATAGGGTCATTCCAGGTTTCATCAGAGACCCTGAAGGAATTGTAAAGAATTTCCCAGTTTTTTCGTTTTGTTTTTGAAATTCCTTTTTAGAGTGGGTTTGAGCTGATTCTCGCTGCCATGTTTATGCCAGTCTAGACACACTTGATTCCCTTATGGAGACATATCAATACATAGGTTTTAAGATTCTTACTAGTGAGATATATTCCTCTGCGGGAAATATGGTGTTTTGAGTCCCTTTCACTGAGGAAGGTGTAGGTCTTGTCTATTCAATAGATGGTTTTTGGAACGATACCTGTGCTTATATCAAACTCTGGTTTTATGCATCACCCCACCTCTCCTTCCCCCTTAAGCAGGCATAAGAGTGTTTTCTAAATGTGAGACACTGTTCTCTTTCCTAACTCAGTTCAAGTGTAGCCATGTTTACAGGATCTTCATAAATGATATCTTATGATAAGTTTCTTTTTCTCTGTGACTTATTTCCCTTAGAATCATCGTACCTGAATCCACCCATTTTGCTGCTACTGGTCTTATGACATTGATTTCATGGCTGAAGGATATTCCATCGTACGTAAGTACCACAATTTTTTGAACCATTTTTATATTTCCTGGGATATTTAAGGTGTACCCAAGTTGAGGTCCTTGTAAGCAGTGCAGCCCTAAATTTTGGGGTGGCTGTGTCTTATTGATTTTCAGTTTTTCCAAGGTATATTCCCTAGACTGGAAGTGCCCTTGGCTCTGTAGCTCTGTTTTTTACTTGTTTTAGGGAACACAATGTACTCCTGCAGAGAGGCAGTTGGCAATTTACATCCCGCCCATCAGCATAACAAGGCTCCCTGTTCTGCAGGGCCTGTCTTGCCTTTCTGTTTTTTACATATTTTGTGGATGTCCCTTTTGACCAGTGGGAAGTGATACTTCTTTGTAGTGCAGTTTTGCATTGCCCGCTTGCTTGCTTGGGCAAAAAGGGCGTATGCGTTTTCTCCTGAATATATTCAGGAGAAAACACATACGCCCTTTTTGGCCAAGTGCATCATTGTCGAAGTTGTGCCCCTCTTCCTGTGCTTTAAAGGTGATTCCAACGTACCTCTTGAAATCTGTTTCCTGCTATTCTGCCTCGCTTTCAAGTCCGCCTCGTTGCCTTCCCTCAACAGATTTTTGGACGATAGTTGTCCTTTATTACTCGGCCAGTTTGTGAATTGCTGTGCCCCTGAGCTCCAATTTTCAACTCGTTTTTGGTGAGCTGACCGCAAGTCCGAAATTTTGGTTCAGGACCCATGCTGGTTCCCGGTGGGGGGCTTAGACTTTGGTTAATTCTTCTTCCTGCTGGGAAATTACAGTGATATGTGCCCGTTCAAATGCCTAACAGCTACTCTCTCATTGGTTCTCCCTCTTCCCTTTCATCCTCTGCCAAATTGGCAACCTGTGCGAACCAGGAGGTTAAAGGGGCTGTCTCTCCAAGTTGGGAGGTTGATAGTAAAGCAGATGGAAAGTCAAACCGGAGCACCAGGAGAGGGACAATTCGTTGAGTTTTAGAAACCTTTCGTATTCACAGTGTGTCCGTTCTCTAGGTTTTCCATACATGTTGCAGGTGTAGTAATATTCCCTTCAACCTGGAGAGTTGGGACCCATGGAATGTGTGCCAGGCATTGGTGCTTTAAAGGGTCTGCATTTGCACACCCAATCTCACCAATCCTCTCAGTCCCAAGTGTCCAGCCTTATGCCACAGCCAGCTGTCGTTGTAGATAGGGTCATTCCAGGTTTCATCAGAGACCCTGAAGGAATTGTAAAGAATTTCCCAGTTTTTTGTTTTGTTTTTGAAACTCCTTTTTATAGTGGGTTTGAGCTGATTCTCGCTGCCATGTTTATGCCAGTCTAGACACACTTGATTCCCTTACGGAGACATATCAATACATAGGTTTTAAGATTCTTACTAGTCAGATATATTCCTCTGCGGGAAATATGGGGTTTTGAGTCCCTTTCACTGAGGAAGGTGTAGGTCTTGTGTATTCCATAGTTGGTTTTTGGCACAGTACCTGTGCTTATATTAAACTCTGGTTTTATGCAGCACCCCACCTCTCCTTCCCCCTTAAGCAGGCATAAGAGTGTTTTCTAAATGTGAGACACTGTTCTCTTTCGTAACTCAGTTCAAGTGTAGCCATGTTTACAGGATCTTCATAAGTGATATCTTATGATTAGTTTCTTTTTCTGTGTGACTTATTTCACTTAGGATCATCGTACCGGAATCCACCCATTTTGCTGCTACTGGTCTTATGACATTGATTTCATGGCTGAGGGATATTCCATCGTACGTAAGTACCACAATTTTCTGAACCATTTTTATATTTCCTGGGATATTTAAGGTGTTCCGAAGTTGAGGTCCTTGTAAGCAGTGCAGCCCTAAATTTTGGGGTGGCTCTGTCTTATTTATTTTCAGTTTTTCCAAGGTATATTCCCTAGACTGGAAGTGCCCTTGGCTCTGTAGCTCTGTTGTTTACTTGTTTTAGGGAACACAATGCACTCCTCCAGAGAGGCAGTTGGCAATTTACATCGCGCCCATCAGCATAACAAGGCTCCCTGTTCTCCAGGGCCTGTCTTGCCTTTCTGGTTTTTACACATTTTGTGGATGTCCCTTTTGACCGGTGGGAAGTGATACTTCTTTGTAGTCCAGATTTGCATTGACCGCTTGCTTGCTTGGCCAAAAAGGGCGTATGCGTTTTCTCCTGAATATATTCAGGAGAAAACGCATACGCCCTTTTTGGCCAAGTGCATCATTGTCGAAGTTGTGCCCCTCTTCCTGTGCTTTAAAGGCGATTCCAACATACCTCTTGAAATCTGTTTCCTGCTATTCTGCCTCGCTTTCAAGTCCGCCTCGTTGCCTTCCCTCAACAGATTTTTGGACGATAGTTGTCCTTTATTACTCGGCCAGTTTGTGAATTGCTGTGCCCCTGAGCTCCATTTTTCAACTCGTTTTTGGTGAGCTGACCGCAAGTCCAAAATTTTGGTTCAGGACCTATGCTGGTTCCCGGTGGGGGGCTGAGACTTTGGTTAATTCTTCTTCCTGCCCGGAAATTACAGTGATATGTGCCCGTCCAAATGCCTATCAGCTACTCTCTCATTGGTTCTCCCTCTTCTCTTTCATCCTCTGCCAAATTGGAAACCTGTGCGAACCAGGAGGTTAAAGGGGCTGTCTCTCCAAGTTGGGAGGTTGATAGTAAAGCAGATGGAAAGTCAAACCGGAGCACCAGGAGAGGGACTATTCGTTGAGTTTTAGAAACCTTTCGTATTCACAGTGTGTCCGTTCTCTAGGTTTCCCGTACATGTTATAGCTGTAGTAACATTCCCTTCAACCTGGAGAGTTGGGACCCATGGAATGGGTGCCAGGCATTTGTTCTTTAAAGGGTCTGCATTTGCTCACCCAATCTCACCAATACTGTCAGTCCCAAGTGTCCAGCCTTATGCCACATCCAGCTGTCATTGTAGATAGGGTCATTCCAGGTTTCATCAGAGACCCTGAAGGAATTGTAAAGAATTTCCCAGATTTTTGTTTTGTTTTTGAAATTCCTTTTTATACTGGTTTGAGCTGATTCTCGCTGCCATGTTTATGCCAGTCTAGACACACTTGATTCCCTTACGGAGACATATCAATACATAGGTTTTAAGATTCTTACTAGTCAGATATATTCCTCTGCGGGAAATATGGGGTTTTGAGTCCCTTTCACTGAGGAAGGTGTAGGTCTTGTGTATTCCATAGTTGGGTTTTGGAACGGTACCTGTGCTTATATAAAACTCTGGTTTTATGCATCACCCCACCTCTCCTTCCCCCTTAAGCAGGCATAAGCGTGTTTTCTAAATGTGAGACACTGTTCTCTTTCCTAACTCAGTTCAAATGTAGCCATGTTTACAGGATCTTCATAAGTGATATCTTATGATAAGTTTCTTTTTCTGTGTGACTTATTTCACTTAGAATCATCGTACCTGAATCCACCCATTTTGCTGCTACTGGTCTTATGACATTGATTTCATGGCTGAGGGATATTCCATCGTACATAAGTACCACAATTTTTTGAACCATTTTTATATTTCCTGGGATATTTAAGGTGTATCCAATTTGTGGTCCTTGTAAGCAGTGCAGCCCTATATTTTGGGGTGGTTCTGACTTATTGATTTTCAGTTTTCCCAAGGAATATTCCCGAGACTGGAAGTGCCCTTGGCTCTGTAGTTCTGTTGTTTACTTCTTTTAGGGAACACAATGCACTCCTCCAGAGAGGCAGTTGGCAATTTACGTCCCGCCCATCAGCATAAAGAGGCTCCTTGTTCTCCAGGACCAGTCTTGCCTTTCTGGTTTTTACACATTTTGTGGATGTCCCTTTTGACCGGTGGGAAGTGATACTTCTTTGTAGTGCAGATTTGCATTGCCGGCTTCCTTGCTTGGCCAAAAAGGGCGTATGCGTTTTCTCCTGAATATATTCAGGAGAGAAAGCATATGACCTTTTTGGCCAAGTGCATCATTGTCGAAGTTGTGCCCCTCTTCCTGTGCTTTAAAGGCGATTCCAACGTACCTCTTGAAATCTGTTTCCTGCTATTCTGTCTCGCTTTCAAGTCCGCCTCGTTGCCTTCCCTCAACAGATTTTTGGACGATAGTTGTCCTTTATTACTCGGCCAGTTTGCGAATTGCTGTGCCCCTGACCTCCATTTTTCAACTCGTTTTTGGTGAGCTGACCGCAAGACCAAAATTTTGGTTCAGGACCTATACTGCTTCCTGGTGGGTGGCTGAGACTTTGGTTAATTCTTCTTCCTGCCGGGAAATTACAGCGATATGTTGCCGTCCAAATGCCTTACAGCTACTCTCTCATTGGTTCTCCCTCTTCCCTTTCATCCTCTGCCAAATTGGCACCCTGTGCGAACCAGGAGGTTAAAGGGGCTGTCTCTCCAAGTTGGGAGGTTGATAGTAAAGCAGATGGAAAGTCAAACCGGAGTACCAGGAGAGGGACTATTCGTTGAGTTTTAGAAACCTTTCGTATTCACAGTGTGTCCGTTCTCTAGGTTTCCCGTACATGTTATAACTGTAGTAATATTCCCTTCAACCTGGAGAGTTGGGACCCATGGAATGGGTGCCATGCATTATTGCTTTAAAGGGTCTGCATTTGCTCACCCAATCTCAACAATCCTCTCAGTCCCAAGTGTCCAGCCTTATGCCCCATCCAGCTTTCGTTGTAGATAGGGTCATTACAGGTTTCATCAGAGACCCTGAAGGAATTGTAAAGAATTTCCCAGTTTTTTCGTTTTGTTTTTGAAATTCCTTTTTAGAGTGGGTTTGAGCTGATTCTCGCTGCCATGTTTATGCCAGTCTAGACACACTTGATTCCCTTATGGAGACATATCAATACATAGGTTTTAAGATTCTTACTAGTGAGATATATTCCTCTGCGGGAAATATGGGGTTTTGAGTCCCTTTCACTGAGGAAGGTGTAGGTCTTGTCTATTCAATAGATGGTTTTTGGAACGGTACCTGTGCTTATATCAAACTCTGGTTTTATGCATCACCCCACCTCTCCTTCCCCCTTAAGCAGGCATAAGAGTGTTTTCTAAATGTGAGACACTGTTCTCTTTCCTAACTCAGTTCAAGTGTAGCCATGTTTACAGGATCTTCATAAATGATATCTTATGATAAGTTTCTTTTTCTCTGTGACTTATTTCCCTTAGAATCATCGTACCTGAATCCACCCATTTTGCTGCTACTGGTCTTATGACATTGATTTCATGGCTGAAGGATATTCCATCGTACGTAAGTACCACAATTTTTTGAACCATTTTTATATTTCCTGGGATATTTAAGGTGTACCCAAGTTGAGGTCCTTGTAAGCAGTGCAGCCCTAAATTTTGGGGTGGCTCTGTCTTATTGATCTTCAGTTTTCCCAAGGTATATTCCCTAGACTGGAAGTGCCCTTGGCTCTGTAGCTCTGTTGTTAACTTCTTTTAGGAAACACAATGCACTCCTCCAGAGAGGCAGTTGGCAATTTACATGCCGCCCATCAGCATAACAAGGCTGCCTGTTCTCCAGAGCCTGTCTTGCCTTTCTGGTTTTTACACATTTGTGGATGTCCCTTTTGACCGGTGGGAAGTGATACTTCTTTGTAGTGCAGATTTGCATTGCCCGCTTGCTTGCTTAGCCAAAAAGGGTGTATGCGTTTTCTCCTGAATATATTCAGGAGAAAACACATACGCCCTTTTTGGCCAAGTGCATCATTGTCGAAGTTGTGCCCCTCTTCCTGTGCTTTAAAGGCGATTCCAACGTACCTCTTGAAATCTGTTTCCTGCTATTCTGCCTCGCTTTCAAGTCCGCCTCGTTGCCTTCCCTCAACAGATTTTTGGACGATAGTTTTCCTTTATTACTCGGCCAGTTTGTGAATTGCTGTGCCCCTGAGCTCCATTTTTCAACTCGTTTTTGGTGAGCTGACCGCAAGTCCGAAATTTTGGTTCAGGACCTATGCTGGTTCCCGGTGGGGGGCTGAGACTTTGGTTAATTCCTCTTCCTGCCGGGAAATTACAGTGATATGTGCCCGTCCAAATGCCTAATAGCTACTCTCTCATTGGTTCTCCCTCTTCCCTTTCATCCTCTGCCAAATTGGCAACCTGTGCGAACCAGGAGGTTAAAGGGGCTGTCTCTCCAAGTTGGGAGGTTGATAGTAAAGCAGATGGAAAATCAAACCGGAGCACCAGGAGAGGGACTATTAGTTGAGTTTTAGAAACCTTTCGTATTCACAGTGTGTCCGTTCTCTAGGTTTCCCGTACATGTTATAGCTGTAGTAATATTCCCTTCAACCTGGAGGGTTGGTACCCATGGAATGGGTGCCAGGCATTTGTGCTTTAAAGGGTCTGCATTTGCTCACCCAATCACACAAATCGTCTCAGTCCCAAGAGTCCTTCCTTATGCCACATCCAGCTGTCGTTGTAGAAAATGTCATTCCAGGTTTCATCAGACACCCTGAAGGAATTGTAAAGAATTTCCCAGTTTTTTTGTTTTGTTTTTGAAATTCCTTTTTATAGTGTGTTTGAGCTGATTCTCGCTGCCATGTTTATGCCAGTCTAGACACACTTGATTCCCTTACGGAGACATATCAATACATAGGTTTTAAGATTCTTACTAGTCAGATATATTCCTCTGCGGGAAATATGGGGTTTTGAGTCCCTTTCACTGAGGAAGGTGTAGGTCTTGTCTATTCCATAGTTGGTTTTTGGAACGGTACGTGTGCTTATATCAAACTCTGGTTTTATGCATCACCCCACCTCTCCTTCCCCCTTAAGCAGGCATAAGAGTGTTTTCTAAATGTGAGACACTGTTCTCTTTCCTAACTCAGTTCAAGTGTAGCCATGTTTACAGGATCTTCATAAGTGATATCTTATGCTAAGTTTCTTTTTCTGTGTGACTTATTTCACTTAGAATCATCGTACCTGAATCCACCCATTTTGCTGCTACTGGTCTTATGACATTGACTTCATGGCTGAGGGATATTCCATCGTACGTAAGTACCACAATTTTTGAACCATTTTTATATTTCCTGGGATATTTAAGGTGTACCCAAGTTGAGGTCCTTGTAGGCAGTGCAGCCCTAAATTTTGGGTGGCTCTGCCTTATTATTTTCAGTTTTCCCAAGGTATATTCCCTAGACTGGAAGTGCCCTTGGCTCTGTAGCTCTGTTGTTTACTTGTTTTAGGGAACACAATGCACTCCTCCAGAGAGGCAGTTGGCAATTTACATCCCGCCCAACTGCATAACAAGGCTCCCTGTTCTCCGGGGCCTGTCTTCCCTTTCTGGTTTTTACACATTTTGTGGAAGTCCCTTTTGACCGGTGGGAAGTGATACTTCTTTGTAGTGCAGATTTGCATTGCCCGCTTGCTTGCTTGGCCAAAAAGGGCGTATGCGTTTTCTCCTGAATATATTCAGGAGAAAACGCATACGCCCTTTTTGGCCAAGTGCATCATTGTCGAAGTTGTGCCCCTCTTCCTGTGCTTTAAAGGTGATTCCAACGTACCTCTTGAAATCTGTTTCCTGCGATTCTGCCTCGCTTTCAAGTCCGCCTCGTTGCCTTCCCTCAACAGATTTTTGGACGATAGTTGTCCTTTATTACTCGGCCAGTTTGTGAATTGCTGTGCCCCTGAGCTCCAATTTTCAACTCGTTTTTGGTGAGCTGACCGCAAGTCCGAAATTTTGGTTCAGGACCTATGCTGGTTCCCGGCGGGGGGCTGAGACTTTGCTTAATTCCTCTTCCTGCCGGGAAATTACAGTGATATGTGCCCGTCCAAATGCCTAATAGCTACTCTCTCATTGGTTCTCCCTCTTCCCTTTCATCCTCTGCCTAATTGGCAACATGTGCGAACCAGGAGGTTAAAGGGGCTGTCTCTCCAAGTTGGGAGGTTGATAGTAAAGCAGATGGAAAGTTAAACCGGAGCACCAGGAGAGGGACTATTAGTTGAGTTTTAGAAACCTTTCGTATTCACAGTGTGTCCGTTCTCTACGTTTCCCGTACATGTTATAGCTGTAGTAATATTCCCTTCAACCTGGAGAGTTGGTACCCATGGAATGGGTGCCAGGCATTTGTGCTTTAAAGGGTCTGCATTTGCTCACCCAATCTCACAAATCGTCTCAGTCCCAAGTGTCCTTCCTTATGCCACATCCAGCTGTTGTTGTAGGAAAGGTCATTCCAGGTTTCATCAGAGACCCTGAAGGAATTGTAAAGAATTTCCCAGTTTTTTGTTTTGTTTTTGAAATTACTTTTTATAGTGTGTTTGAGCTGATTCTCGCTGCCATGTTTATGCCAGTCTAGACACACTTGATTCCCTTACGGAGACATATCAATACATAGGTTTTAAGATTCTTACTAGTCAGATATATTCCTCTGCGGGAAATATGGGGTTTTGAGTCCCTTTCACTGAGGAAGGTGTAGGTCTTGTCTATTCCATAGTTGGTTTTTGGAACGGTACCTGTGCTTATATCAAACTCTGGTTTTATGCATCACCCCACCTCTCCTTCCCCCTTAAGCAGGCATAAGAGTGTTTTCTAAATGTGAGACACTGTTCTCTTTCCTAACTCAGTTCAAGTGTAGCCATGTTTACAGGATCTTCATAAGTGATATCTTATGATAAGTTTCTTTTTCTGTGTGACTTATTTCACTTAGAATCATCGTACCTGAATCCACCCATTTTGCTGCTACTGCTCTTATGACATTGATTTCATGGCTGAGGGATATTCCATCGTACGTTAGTACCACAATTTTTTGAACCATTTTTATATTTCCTGGGATATTTAAGGTGTATCCAAGTTGAGGTCCTTGTAAGCAGTGCAGCCCTAAATTTTGGGGTGGCTCTGTCTTATTGATTTTCAGTTTTCCCAAGGTATATTCCCTAGACTGGAAGTGCCCTTGGCTCTGTAGCTCTGTTGTTTACTTGTTTTAGGGAACACAATGCACTCCTCCAGAGAGGTAGTTGGTAATTTACATCACGCCCATCAGCATAACAAGGCTCCCTGTTCTCCAGGGCCTGTCTTGCCTTTCTGGTTTTTACACATTTTGTGGATGTCCCTTTTGACCGGTGGGAAGTGATACTTCTTTGTAGTGCAGATTTGCATTGCCCGCTTGCTTTCTTGGCCAAAAAGGGCGTATGCCTTTTCTCCTGAATATATTCAAGAGAAAAAGCATACGCCCTTTTTGGCCAAGTGCATCATTGTCGAAGTTGTGCCCCTCTTCCTGTGCTTTAAAGGCGATTCCAACGTACCTCTTGAAATCTGTTTCCTGCTATTCCGCCTCGCTTTCAAGTCCACCTCGTTGCATTCCATCAACAGATTTTTGGACGATAGTTGTCCTTTTTTACTCGGCCTCTTTGTGAATTGCTGTGCCCCTGAGCTCCATTTTTCAACTCGTTTTTTGGTGAGCTGACCTCAAGTCCAAAATTTAGGTTCATGACATATACTGGTTCCCGGTGGGGGGATGAGACTTTGGTTAATTCTTCTTCCTGCTGGGAAATTACAGTGATATGTGCCCGTCCAAATACCTAACTGCTACTCTCTCATTGGTTCACCCTCTTCCCTTTCATCCTCTGCCAAATTGGCAACCTGTGCGAACCAGGAGGTTAAAGGGGCTGTCTCTCCAAGTTGGGAGGTTGATAGTAAAGCAGATGGAAAGTCAAATCGGAGCACCAGGAGAGGGACTATTCATTGAGTTTTAGAAACCATTCGCATTCACAGTGTGTCCGTTCTCTAGGTTTCCCGTGCATGTTATAACTGTAGTAATATTCCCTTCAACCTGGAGAGTTGGGACCCATGGAATGGGTGCCATGCATTATTGCTTTAAAGGGTCTGCATTTGCTCACCCAATCTCACCAATCCTCTCATTCCCAAGCGTCCAGCCTTATGCCACATCCAGCTGTGGTTGTAGATAGGGTCATTCCAGGTTTCATCAGAGACCCTGAAGGAATTGAAAAGAATTTCCCAGTTTTTTTGTTTTGTTTTTGAAATTCCTTTTTATAGTGGGTTTGAGCTGATTCTCGCTGCCATGTTTATGCCAGTCTAGACACACTTGATTCCCTTACGGAGACATATCAATACATAGGTTTTAAGATTCTTACTAGTCAGATATATTCCTCTGCAGGAAATATGGTGTTTTGAGTCCCTTTCACTGAGGAAGGTGTAGGTCTTGTCTATTCCATAGTTGGTTTTTGGAACGGTACCTGTGCTTATATCAAACTCTGGTTTTATGCATCACCCCACCTCTCCTTCCCCCTTAAGCAGGCATAAGAGTGTTTTCTAAATGTGAGACACTGTTCTCTTTCCTAACTCAGTTCAAGTGTAGCCATGTTTACAGGATCTTCATAAGTGATATCTTATGATAAGTTTCTTTTTCTCTGTGACTTATTTCCCTTAGAATCATCGTACCTGAATCCACCCATTTTGCTGCTACTGGTCTTATGACATTGATTTCATGGCTGAGGGATATTCCATCGTACGTAAGTACCACAATTTTTTGAACCATTTTTATATTTCCTGGGATATTTAAGGTGTACCCAAGTTGAGGTACTTGTAAGCAGTGCAGCCCTAAATTTTGGGGTGGCTCTGTGTTATTGATTTTCAGTTTTCCAAGGAATATTCCCTAGACTGGAAGTGCCCTTGGCTCTGTTGCTCTGTTGTTTACTTCTTTTAGGGAACACAATGCACTCCTCCAGAGAGGCAGTTGGCAATTTACATCCCGCCCATCAGCATAACAAGGCTCCCTGTTCTCCAGGGCCTGTCTTGCCTTTCTGGTTTTTACACATTTTGTGGATGTCCCTTTTGACCGGTGGGAAGTGATACTTCTTTGTAGTGCGGATTTGCATTGCCCGCTTGCTTGCTTGGCCAAAAAGGGCGTATGCGTTTTCTCCTGAATATATTCAGGAGAAAACGCATACGCCCTTTTCGGCCAAGTGCATCATTGTCGAAGTTGTGCCCCTCTTCCTGTGCTTTAAAGGCGATTCCAACGTACCTCTTGAAATCTGTTTCCTGCTATTCTGCCTCGCTTTCAAATCCGCCTCGTTGCCTTCCCTCAACAGATTTTTGAACGATACTTGTCCTTTATTACTCGGCCAGTTTGTGAATTGCTGTGCCCCTGAGCTCCATTTTTCAACTCGTTTTTTGTGAGCTGACCGCAAGTCCAAAATTTTGGTTCAGGAACTATGCTGGTTCCCAGAGGGTGGCTGAGACTTTGGTTAATTCTTCTTCCTGCCGGGAAATTACAGTGATATGTGCCCGTCCAAATGCCTTACAGCTACTCTCTCATCGGTTCTCCGTCTTCCCTTTCATCCTCTGCCAAATTGGTAACCAGTGCGAACCAGGAGGTTAAAGGGGCTGTCTCTCCAAGTTGGGAGGTTGATAGTAAAGCAGATGGAAAATCAAACCGGAGCACCAGGAGAGGGACTATTCGTTGAGTTTTAGAAACCTTTCGATTTCACAGTGTGTCCGTTCTCTAGGTTTCCCATACATGTTATAGCTGTAGTAATATTCCCTTCAACCTGGAGAGTTGGGACCCATGGAATGGGTGCCATGCATTATTGCTTTAAAGGGTCTGCATTTGCTCAACCAATCTCACCAAACCTCTCAGTCAGAAGTGTCCAGCCTTATGCCACATCCAGCTGTCGTAGATAGGGTCATTCCAGGTTTCATTAGAGACCCTGAAGGAATTGTAAAGAATTTCCCAGTTTTTTTGTTTTGTTTTTGAAATTCCTTTTTATAGTGGGTTTGAGCTGATTCTCGCTGCCATGTTTATGCCAGTCTAGACACACTTGATTCCCTTACGGAGACATATCATTACATAGGTTTTAAGATTCTTACTAGTCAGATATATTCCTCTGTGGGAAATATGGGGTTTTGAGTCCCTTTCACTGAGGAAGGTGTAGGTCTTGTCTATTCCACAGTTGGTTTCTGGAACGGTACCTGTGCTTATATCAAACTCTGGTTTTATGCATCACCCCACCTCTCCTTCCCCCTTAAGCAGGCATAAGAGTGTTTTCTAAATGTGAGACACTGTTCTCTTTCCTAACTCAGTTCAAGTGTAGCCATGTTTACAGGATCTTCATAAGTGATATCTTATGCTAAGTTTCTTTTTCTGTGTGACTTATTTCACTTAGAATCATCGTACCTGAATCCACCCATTTTGCTGCTACTGGTCTTATGACATTGATTTCATGGCTGAGGGATATTCCATCATACGTAAGTATGACAATTTTTTGAACCATTTTTATATTTCCTGAGATATTTAAGGTGTACCCAAGTTGAGGTCCTTGTAAGCAGTGCAGCCCTAAATTTTGGGGTGTCTCTGTCTTATTGATTTTCATTTTTTCCAAGGTATATTCCCTAGACTGGAAGTGCCCTTGGCTCTGTAGCTCTGTTCTTTACTTGTTTTAGGGAACACAATGCACTCCTCCAGAGAGGCAGTTGGCAGTTTACATCCCGCCCATCAGCATAACAAGGCTCCCTGTTCTCCAGGGCCTGTCTTGCCTTTCGGGTTTTTACACATTTTGCGGATGTCCCTTTTGACCGGTGGGAAGTGATACTTCTTTGTAGTGCAGATTTGAATTGCCCGCTTGCTTGCTTGGCCAAAAAGGGCGTATGCGTTTTCTCCTGAATATATTCAGGAGAAAACGCATACGCCCATTTTGGCCAAGCGCATCATTGTCGAAGTTGTGCCCCTCTTCCTGTGCTTTAAAGGCGATTCCAACGTACCTCTTGAAATCTGTTTCCTGCTATTCTGCCTCGCTTTCAGGTCCACCTCGTTGCCTTCCCTCAACAGATTTTTGGACGATAGTTGTCCTTTATTACTCGGCCAGTTTGTGAATTGCTGTGCCCCTGAGCTCCATTATTCAACTCGTGTTTGGTGAGCTGACCGCAAGTCCAAAATTTTGGTTCATGACCTATACTGGTTCCCGGTGGGTGGCTGAGACTTTGGTTAATTCTTCTTCCTGCCGGGAAATTACAGTGATATGTGCCCATCAAAATGCCTAACAGCTACTCTCTCATTGGTTCTCCCACTTCCCTTTCATCCTCTGCCAAATTGGCAACATGTGCGAACCAGGAGGTTAAAGGGGCTGTCTCTCCAAGTTGGGAGGTTGATAGTAAAGCAGATGGAAAGTCAAACCGGAGCACCAGGAGAGGGACTATGCGTTGAGTTTTAGAAACCTTTCGTATTCACAGTGTGTCCTCATCTAGGTTTGCCGTACATGTTATAACTGTAGTAATATTCCCTTCAACCGGGAGAGTTGGGACCCATGGAATGGGTGCCATGCATTATTGCTTTAAAGGGTCTGCATTTGCTCACCCAATCTCACCAATCCTCTCAGTCCCAAGTGTCCAGCCTTATGCCACATCCAGCTGTCGTTGTAGATAGGGTCATTCCAGGTTTCATCAGAGACCCTGAAGGAATTGTAAAGAAATTCCTAGTTTTTTGTTTTGTTTTTGAAATTCCTTTTTATACTGGGTTTGAGCTGATTCTCGCTGCCATGTTTATGCCAGTCTAGACACACTTGATTCCCTTACGGAGACATATCAATACATAGGTTTTAAGATTCTTACTAGTCAGATATATTCCTCTGCGGGAAATATGGGGTTTTGAGTCCCTTTCACAGAGGAAGGTGTAGGTCTTGTCTATTCAATAGTTGGTTTTTGGAACGGTACCTGTGCTTATATCAAACTCTGGTTTTATGCATCACCCCACCTCTCCTTCCCCCTTAAGCAGGCATAAGAGTGTTTTCTAAATGTGAGGCACTGTTCTCTTTCCTAACTCAGTTCAAGTGTAGCCATGTGTACAGGATCTTCATAAGTGATATCTTATGATAAGTTTCTTTTTCTGTGTGACTTATTTCACTTAGAATAATCCTACCTGAATCCACCCATTTTGCTGCTACTGGTCTTATGACATTGATTTCATGGCTGAGGGATATTCCATCGTACGTAAGTACCACAATTTTTTGAACCACTTTTATATTTCCTGGGATATTTAAGGTGTACCCAAGTTGAGGTCCTTGTAAGCAGTGCAGCCCTAAATTTTGGGGTGGCTCTCTCTTATTGATTTTCAGTTTTCCCAAGGAATATTCCCTAGACTGGAAGTGCCCTTGGCTCTGTAGCTCTGTTGTTTACTTGTTTTAGGGAACACAATGCACTCCTCCAGAGAGGCAGTTGGCAATTTACATCCCGCCCATCAGCATAACAATGCTCCCTGTTCTCCAGGGCCTGTCTTGCATTTCTGGATATTACACATTTTGTGGATGTCCCTTTTACCGGTGGGAAGTGATACGCCTTTGTAGTGCAGATTTGCATTGCCCGCTTGCTTGCTTGGCCAAAAAGGGCGTATGTGTTTTCTCCTGAATATATTCAGGAGAAAACGCATATGCCTTTTTGGCCAAGTGCATCATTGTCGAAGTTGTGCCCCTCTTCCTGTGCTTTAAAGGCGATTCCAACGTACCTCTTGAAATCTGTTTCCCGCTATTCCGCCTCGCTTTCAAGTCCACCTCGATGCCTTCCCTCAACAGATTTTTGGACGATAGTTGTCCTTTTTTACTTGGCCTCTTTGTGAATTGCTGTGCCCCTGAGCTCCATTTTTCAACTCGTTTTTTGGTGAGCTGACCTCAAGTCCAAAATTTAGGTTCAGGACCTATACTGGTTCCCGGTGGGGGGCTGAGACTTTGGTTAATTCTTCTTCCTGCTGGGAAATTACAGTGATATGTGCCCGTCCAAATACCTAACTGCTACTCTCTCATTGGTTCACCCTCTTCCCTTTCATCCTCTGCCAAATTGGCAACCTGTGCGAACCAGGAGGTTAAAGGGGCTGTCTCTTCAAGTTGGGAGGTTGATAGTAAAGCAGATGGAAAGTCAAATCGGAGCACCAGGAGAGGGACTATTCGTTGAGTTTTAGAAACCATTCGCATTCACAGTGTGTCCGTTCTCTAGGTTTCCCGTGCATGTTATAACTGTAGTAATATTCCCTTCAACCTGGAGAGTTGGGACCCATGGAATGGGTGCCATGCATTATTGCTTTAAAGGGTCTGCATTTGCTCACCCAATCTCACAAATCCTCTCAGTCCCAAGCGTCCAGCCTTATGCCACATCCAGCTGTTGTTGTAGATAGGGTCATTCCAGGTTTCATCAGAGACCCTGAAGGAATTGAAAAGAATTTCCCAGTTTTTTTGTTTTGTTTTTGAAATTCCTTTTTATAGTGGGTTTGAGCTGATTCTCGCTACCATGTTTATGCCAGTCTAGACACACTTGATTCCCTTACGGAGACATATCAATACATAGGTTTTAAGATTCTTACTAGTCAGATATATTCCTCTGCGGGAAATATGGGGTTTTGAGTCCCTTTCACTGAGGAAGGTGTAGGTCTTGTCTATTCCATAGTTGGTTTTTGGAACGGTACCTGTGCTTATATCAAACTCTGGTTTTATGCATCACCCCACCTCTCCTTCCCCCTTAAGCAGGCATAAGAGTGTTTTCTAAATGTGAGACACTGTTCTCTTTCCTAACTCAGTTCAAGTGTAGCCATGTTTACAGGATCTTCATAAGTGATATCTTATGCTAAGTTTCTTTTTCTGTGTGACTTATTTCACTTAGAATCATCGTACCTGAATCCACCCATTTTGCTGCTACTGGTCTTATGACATTGATTTCATGGCTGAGGGATATTCCATCGTACGTAAGTACCACAATTTTTTGAACCATTTTTATATTTCCTGGGATATTTAAGGTGTACCCAAGTTGAGGTCCTTGTAAGCAGTGCAGCCCTAAATTTCGGGGTGGCTCTGTCTTATTGATTTTCAGTTTTCCCAAGGTATATTCCCTAGACTGGAAGTGCCCTTGTCTCTGTAGCTCTGTTGTTTACTTGTTTTAGGGAACACAATGCACTCCTCCATAGAGGCAGTTGGCAATTACATCCCACTCATCAGCATAACAAGGCTCCCTGTTCTCCAGGGCCTGTCTTGCCTTTCTGGTTTTTACACATTTTGTGGATGTCGCTTTTGACCGGTGGGAAGTGATACTTCTTTGTAGTCCAGATTTGCATTGCCCGCTTGCTTGCTTGGCCAAAAAGGGCGTAAGCGTTTTCTCCTGAATATATTCAGGAGAAAACGCATACGCCCTTTTTGGCCAAGTGCATCATTGTCGAAGTTGTGCCCCTCTTCCTGTGCTTTAAAGGCGATTCCAACGTACCTCTTGAAATCTGTTTCCTGCTATTCTGCCTCGCTTTCAAGTCTGCCACGTTGCCTTCCCTCAACAGATTTTTGGACGATAGTTGTCCATTATTACTCGGCCAGTTTGTGAATTGCTGTGCCCCTGAGCTCCATTTTTCAACTCGTTTTTGGTGAGCTGACCGCAAGTCCAAAATTTAGGTTCAGGACCTATACTGGTTCCCGGTGGGTGGCTGAGACATTTGTTAATTCTTCTTCCTACCGGGAAATTACAGTGATATGTGCCCGTCCAAATGCCTAACAGCTTCTATCTCATTGGTTGTCCCTCTTCCCTTTCAACCTCTGCCATATTGGCAACCTGTGCGAACCAGGATGTTAAAGGGGCTGTCTCTCCAAGTTGGGAGGTAGATAGTAAAGCAGATGGAAAGTCAAACCGGAGCACCAGGAGAGGGACTATTCGTTGAGTTTTAGAAACCTTTCGATTTCACAATGTGTCCGTTCTCTAGGATTCCCATACATGTTAGAGCTGTAGTAATATTCCCTTCAACCTGGAGAGTTGGGACCCATGGAATGGGTGCCATGCATTATTTCTTTAAAGGGTCTGCATTTGCTCAACCAATCTCACCAAACCTCTCAGTCACAAGTGTCCAACCTTATGCCACATCCAGCTGTCATTGTAGATAGGGTCATTCCAGGTTTCATCAGAGAACCTGAAGGAATTGTAAAGAATTTCCCAGTTTTTTTGTTTTGTTTTTGAAATTCCTTTTTATAGTGGGTTTGAGCTGATTCTCGCTGCCATGTTTATGCCAGTCTAGACACACTTGATTCCCTTACGGAGACATATCAATACATAGGTTTTAAGATGCTTACTAGTCAGATATATTCCTCTGTGGGAAATATGGGGTTTTGAGTCCCTTTCACTGAGGAAGGTGTAGGTCTTGTCTATTCCATAGTTGGTTTTTGGAACGGTACCTGTGCGTATATCAAACTCTGGTTTTATGCATCACCCCACCTCTCCTTCTCCCTTAAGCAGGCATAAGTGTGTTTTCTAAATGTGAGTCCCTGTTTTCTTTCCTAACTCAGTTCAAGTGTAGCCATGTTTACAGGATCTTCATAAGTGATATCTTATGATAAGTTTCTTTTTCTGTGTGACTTATTTCACTTAGAATCATCGTACCTGAATCCACCCATTTTGCTGCTACTGGTCTTATGACATTGATTTCATGGCTGAGGGATATTCCATCATACGAAAGTATGACAATTTTTTGAACCATTTTTATATTTCCTGAGATATTTAAGGTGTACCCAAGTTGAGGTCCTTGTAAGCAGTGCAGCCCTAAATTTTGGGGTGTCTCTGTCTTATTGATTTTCATTTTTTCCAAGGTATATTCCCTAGACTGGAAGTGCCCTTGGCTCTGTAGCTCTGTTCTTTACTTGTTTTAGGGAACACAATGCACTCCTCCAGAGAGGCCGTTGGCAGTTTACATCCCGCCCATCAGCATAACAAGGCTCCCTGTTCTCCAGGGCCTGTCTTGCCTTTCGGGTTTTTACAAATTTTGCGGATGTCCCTTTTGACCGGTGGGAAGTGATACTTCTTTGTAGTGCAGATTTGCATTGCCCGCTTGCTTGCTTGGCCAAAAAGGGCGTATGTGTTTTCTCCTTAATATATTCAGGAGAAAACGCATATGCCTTTTTGGCCAAGTGCATCATTGTCGAAGTTGTGCCCCTCTTCCTGTGCTTTAAAGGCGATTCCAACGTACCTCTTGAAATCTGTTTCCTGCTATTCTGCCTCGCTTTCAAGTCCGCCTCGTTGCCTTCCCTCAACAGATTTTTGGACGATAGTTGTCCTTTATTACTCTGCCAGTTTGTGAATTGCTGTGCCCCTGAGCTCCATTTTTCAACTCGTTTTTGGTGAGCGGACCGCAAGTCCAAAATTTTGGTTCGGGACCTATACTGGTTCCCGGTGGGTGGCTGAGACTTTGCTTAATTCTTCTTCATGTCGGGAAATTCCAGTGATATGTGCCGTCCAAATGCCTAACAGCTACTCTCTCATTGGTTCTCCCTCTTCCCTTTCATCCTCTGCCAAATTGGCAACCTGTGCGAACCAGGAGGTTAAAGGGGCTGTCTCTCCAAGTTGGGAGGTAGATAGTAAAGCAGATGGAAAGTCAAACCAGAGCACCAGGACAGGGACTATTCGTTGAGTTTTAGAAACCTTTCGTATTCACAGTGTGTCTGTTCTCTAGGTTTCCCGTACATGTTATAGCTGTAGTAATATTCCCTTCAACCTGGAGAGTTGGGACACATGGAATGGGTACCAGGCATTTGTGCTTTAAAGGGTCTGCATTTGCTCACCCAATCTCACCAATCGTCTCAGTAGCAAGTGTCCCTCCTTATGACACATCCAACTGTCATTGTAGATAGGGTCATTCCTGGTTTCATCAGAGACCCTTAAGGAATTGTAAAGAATTTCCCAGTTTTTTTGTTTTGTTTTTGAAATTCCTTTTTATAGTGGGTTTGAGCTGATTCTCGCTGCCATGTTTATGCCAGTCTAGACACACTTGATTCCCTTATGGAGAAATATCAATATATAGGTTTTAAGATTCTTACTAGTCAGATATATTCCTCTGCGGGAAATATGGGGTTTTGAGTCCCTTTCACTGACGAAGGTGTAGGTCTTGTCTATTACATAGTTGGTTTTTGGAACAGTACCTGTGCTTATATAAAACTCTGGTTTTATGCAGCACCCCAACTCTCCTTCCCCCTTAAGCAGGCATAAGAGTGTTTTCTAAATGTGAGACACTGTTCTCTTTCCTAACTCAGTTCAAGTGTAGCCATGTTTACAGGATCTTCATAAGTGATATCTTATGATAAGTTTCTTTTTCTGTGTGACTTATTTCACTTAGGATCATCGTACCTGAATCCACCCATTTTGCTGCTACTGGTCTTATGACATTGATTTCATGGCTGAGGGATATTCCATCGTACGTAAGTACCACAATTTTTTGAACCATTTTTATATTTCCTGGGATATTTAAGGTGTACCCAAGTTGAGGTCCTTGTAAGCAGTGCAGCCCTAAATTTCGGGGTGGCTCTGTCTTATTGATTTTCAGTTTTCCCACGGTATATTCCCTAGACTGGAAGTGCCCTTGGCTCTGTAGCTCCGTTGTTTACTTGTTTTAAGTAACACAATGCACTCCTCCAGAGAGGCAGTTGGCAATTTACATCCCGCCCATCAGCATAACAAGGCTCCCTGTTCTCCAGGGCCTGTCTTGCCTTTCTGGTTTTTACACATTTTGTGGATGTCCCTTTTGACCGGTGGGAAGTGATACTTCTTTGTAGTACAGATTTGCATTGCCCGCTTGCTTGCTTGGCCAAAAAGGGCGTATGCGTTTTCTCCTGAATATATTCAGGAGAAAACGCATACGCCCTTTTTGGCCAAGTGCATCATTGTCGAAGTTGTGCCCCTCTTCCTGTGCTTTAAAGGCGATTCCAACGTACTTCTTGAAATCTGTTTCCTGCTATTCTGCCTCGCATTCAAGTCCGCCTCGTTGCCTTCCCTCAACAGATTTTTGGACGATAGTTGTCCTTTATTACTCGGCCAGTTTGTGAATTGCTGTGCCTCTGAGCTCCATTATTCAACTCGTGTTTGGTGAGCTGACCGCAAGTCCAAAATTTTGGTTCAGGAGCTATACTGCTTCCCTGTGGGTGGCTGAGACTTTGGTTAATTCTTCTTCCTGCCGTGAAATTACAATGATATGTGCCCGTCCAAATGCCTAACAGCTAATCTCTCATTGGTTCTCCCTCTTCCCTTTCATCCTCTGCCAAATTGGCAACCTGTGCGAACCAGGAGGTTAAAGGGGCTGTCTCTCCAAGTTGGGAGGTTGATAGTAAAGCAGATGGAAAGTCAAACCGGAGCACCAGGAGAGGGACAGTTCGTTGAGTTTTAGAAACCTTTCGTATTCACAGTGTGTCCGTTCTCTAGGTTTCCCGTACATGTTATAGCTGTAGTAATATTCCCTTCAACCTGGAGAGTTGGGACCCATGGAATGGGTGCCAGGCATTTGTGCTTTAAAGGGTCTGCATTTGATCACCCAATCTCACAAATCGTCTCAGTCCCAAGTGTCCCTCCTTATGCCACATCCAGCTGTCATTGTAGATAAGGTCATTCCAGGTTTCATCAGAGACCCTGAAGGAATTGTAAGGAATTTCCTAGTTTTTTTGTTTTGGTTTTGAAATTCCTTTTTAGAGTGGGTTTGAGCTGATTCTCGCTGCCATGTTTATGCCAGTCTAGACACACTTGATTCCCTTACGCAGACATATCAATACATAGGTTTTAAGATTATTACTAGTCAGATATATTCCTCTGAGGGAAATATGGGGTTTTGAGTCCCTTTCACTGAGGAAGGTGTAGGTCTTGTCTATTCCATAGTTGGTTTTTGGAACGGTACCTGTGCTTCTATCAAACTCTGGTTTTATGCATCACCCCACCTCTCCTTCCCCCTTAAACAGGCATAAGAGTGTTTTCTAAATGTGAGACACTGTTATCTTTCCTAACTCAGTTCAAGTGTAGCCATGTTTACAGGATCTTCATAAGTGATATCTTATGATAAGTTTCTTTTTCTGTGTGACTTATTTCACTTAGAATCATCGTACCTGAATCCACCCATTTTGCTGCTACTGGTCTTATGACATTGATTTCATGGCTGAGGGATATTCCATCGTACGTAAGTACCGCAATTTTCTGAACCATTTTTATATTTCCTGGGATATTTAAAGTGTACCCAAGTTGAGGTCCTTGTAAGCAGTGCAGCCCTAAATTTTGGGGTGGCTCTGTCTTATTGATTTTCATTTTTCCCAAGGTATATTCCCTAGACTGGAAGTGCCCTTGGCTCTGTAGCTCTGTTGTTTACTTGTTTTAGGGAACACAATGCACTCCTCCAGAGAGGCAGTTGGCTGTTTACATCCCGCCCATCAGCATAACAAGGCTCCCTGTTCTCCAGGGCCTGTCTTGCCTTTCTGGTTTTTACACATTTTGTGGATGTCCCTTTTGACCGGTGGGAAGTGATACTTCTTTGTAGTGCAGATTTGCATTGCCTGCTTGCTTGCTTGGCCAAAAAGGGCGTATGCGTTTTCTCCTGAATATATTCAGGAGAAAATGCATACGCCCATTTTGGCCAAGTGCATCATTGTCGAAGTTGTGCCCTTCTTCCTGTGCTTTAAAGGCGATTCCAACGTACCTCTTGAAATCTGTTTCCTGCTATTTTGCCTCGCTTTCAGGTCCGCCTCGTTGCCTTCCCTCAACAGATTTTTGGATGATAGTTGTCCTTTATTACTCGGCCAGTTTGTGAATTGCTGTGCCCCTGAGCTCCATTATTCAACTCGTGTTTGGTGAGCTGACCGCAAGTCCAAAATTTTGGTTCAGGACCTATACTGGTTCCCGGTGGGTGGCTGAGTCTTTGGTTAATTCTTCTTCCTGCCGGGAAATTACAGTGATATGTGCCCGTCCAAATGCCTAACAGCTACTCTCTCATTGGTTCTCCCACTTCCCTTTCATCCTCTGCCAAATTGGCAACCTGTGCGAACCAGGAGGTTAAAGGGGCTGTCTCTCCAAGTTGGGAGGTTGAGAGTAAAGCAGATGGAAAGTCAAACTGGAGCACCAGGAGAGGGACTATTCGTTGAGTTTTAGAAACCTTTCGTATTCACAGTGTGTCCGTTCTCTAGGTTTCCCGTACATGTTATAACTGTAGTAATATTCCCTTCAACCTGGAGAGTTGGGACCCATGGAATGGGTGCCATGCATTATTGCTTTAAAGGGTCTGCATTTGCTCACCCAATCTCACAAATCCTCTCAGTCCCAAGTGTCCAGCCTTATGCCACATCCAGCTGTTGTTGTAGATAGGTTCATTCCAGGTTTCATCAGAGACCCTGAAGGAATTGTAAAGAATTTTCTAGGTTTTTTGTTTTGTTTTTGAAATTCCTTTTTATACTGGGTTTGAGCTGATTCTCGCTGCCATGTTTATGCCAGTCTAGACACACTTGATTCCCTTACGGAGACATATCAATACATAGGTTTTAAGATTCTTACTAGTCAGATATATTCCTCTGCGGGAAATATGGGGTTTTGAGTCCCTTTCACTGAGGAAGGTGTAGGTCTTTTCTATTCCATAGTTGGTTTTTGGAAGGGTACCTGTGCTTATATCAAACTCTGGTTGTATGCATCACCCCACCTCTCTTTCCCCTTTAAGCAGGCATAAGAGTGTTTTCTAAATGTGAGACACTGTTCTCTTTCCTAACTCAGTTCAAGTGTAGCCATGTGTACAGGATCTTCATAAGTGATATCTTATGATAAGTTGCTTTTTCTATGTGACTTATTTCACTTAGAATCATCGTACCTGAATCCACCCATTTTGCTGCTACTGGTCTTATGACATTGATTTCATGGCTGAGGGATATTCCATCGTACGTAAGTACCGCAATTTTCTGAACCATTTTTATATTTCCTGGGATATTTAATGTGTACCCAAGTTGAGGTCCTTGTAAGCAGTGCAGCCCTAAATTTTGGGGTGGCTCTGTCTTATTGATTTTCAGTTTTCCCAAGGAATATTCCCTAGACTGGAAGTGCCCTTGGCTCTGTAGCTCTGTTGTTTACTTGTTTTAGGGAACACAATGCACTCCTCCAGAGAGGCCGTTGGCAATTTACATCCCGCCCATCAGCATAACAAGGCTCCCTCTTCTCCAGGGCCTGTCTTGCCTTTCTGGATTTTACACATTTTGTGGATGTCCCTTTTACCGGTGGGAAGTGATACGTCTTTGTAGTGCAGATTTGCATTGCCCGCTTGCTTGCTTGGCCAAAAAGGGCGTATGCGTTTTCTCCTGAATATATTCAGGAGAAAACGCATACGCCCTTTTGGCCAAGTGCATCATTGTCGAAGTTGTGCCCCTCTTCCTGTGCTTTAAAGGCGATTCCAACGTACCTCTTGAAATCTGTTTCCAGCTATTCTGCCTCGCTTTCAAGTCCGCCTCGTTGCCTTCCCTCAACAGATTTTTGGACGATAGTTATCCTTTATTACTCGGCCTGTTTGTGAATTGCTGTGCCCCTGAGCTCCATTTTTCAACTCGTTTTTGGTGAGCTGACCGCAAGTCCCAAATTTTGGTTCGGGACCTATCCTGGTTCCCGGTGGGTGGCTGAGACTTTGGTTAATTCTTCTTCCTGCCGGGAAATTCCAGTGATATGTGCCCGTCCAAATGCCTAACAGCTACTCTCTCATTGGTTCTCCCTCTTCCCTTTCATCCTCTGCCAAATTGGCAACCTGTGCGAACCAGGAGGTTAAAGGGGCTGTGTCTCCAAGTTGGGAGGTTGATAGTAAAGCAGATGGAAAGTCAAACCAGAGCACCAGGACAGGGACTATACGTTGAGTTTTAGAAACCTTTCGTATTCACAGTGTGTCTGTTCTCTAGGTTTCCCGTACATGTTATAGCTGTAGTAATATTCCCTTCAACATGGAGAGTTGGGACCCATAGAATGGGTGCCAGACATTTGTGCTTTAAAGGGTCTGCATTTGCTCACCCAATCTCACCAATCCTCTCAGTCCCAAGTGTCCCTCGTTATGCCACATCCAGCTGTCATTGTAGATAGGATCATTCCAGGTTTCATCAGAGACCCTGAAGGAATTGTAAAGAATTTCCCAGTTTTTTGTTTTGTTTTTGAAACTCCTTTTTATAGTGGGTTTGAGCTGATTCTCACTGCCATGTTTATGCCAGTCTAGACACACTTGATTCCCTTATGGAGACATATCAATATATAGGTTTTAAGATTCTTACTAGTCAGATATATTCCTCTGCGAGAAATATTGGTTTTGAGTCCCTTTCACTGAGGAAGGTGTAGGTCTTGTCTATTCCATAGTTGGTTTTTGGAACACTACCTGTGCTTATATTAAAATCTGGTTTTATGCAGCACCCCAACTCTCCTTCCCCCTTAAGCAGGCATAAGAGTGTTTTCTAAATGTGAGACACTGTTCTCTTTCCTAACTCAGTTCAAGTGTAGCCATGTTTACAGGATCTTCATAAGTGATATCTTATGATAAGTTTCTTTTTCTGTGTGACTTATTTCACTTAGGATCATCGTACCTGAATCCACCCATTTTGCTGCTACTGGTCTTATGACATTGATTTCATGGCTGAGGGATATTCCATCGTACGTAAGTACCACAATTTTCTGAACCATTTTTATATTTCCTGGGATATTTAAGGTGTACCCAAGTTGAGGTCCTTGTAAGCAGTGCAGCCCTAAATTTTGGGGTGGCTCTGTCTTATTGATTTTCAGTTTTCCCAAGGTATATTCCCTAGACTGGAAGTGCCCTTGGCTCTGTAGCTCCGTTGTTTACTTGTTTTAGGTAACACAATGCACTCCTCCAGAGAGGCAGTTGGCAATTTACATCCCGCCCATCAGCATAACAAGGCTCCCTGTTCTCCAGGGCCTGTCTTGCCTTTCTGGTTTTTACACATTTTGTGGATGTCCCTTTTGACCTGTGGGAAGTGATACTTCTTTTTAGTGCAGATTTGCATTGCCCGCTTGCTTGCTTGGCCAAAAAGGGCGTATGCGTTTTCTCCTGAGTATATTCAGGAGAAAACGCATACGCCCTTTTTGGCCAAGTGCATCATTGTCGAAGTTGGGCCCCTCTTCCTGTGCTTTAAAGGCGATTCCAACGTACCTCTTGAAATCTGTTTCCTGGTATTCTGCCTCGCTTTCAAGTCCGCCTCGTTGCCTTCCCTCAACAGATTTTTGGACGATACTTGACCTTTATTACTCTGCCAGTTTGTGAATTGCTGTGCCCCTGAGCTCCATTTTTCAACTCGTTTTTGGAGAGCTGACCGCAAGTCCAAAATTTTGGTTCAGGACCTATACTGGTTCCCGGTGGGTTGCTGAGCCTTTGGTTAATTCTTCTTCCTGCGGGGAAGTTAGAGTGAGATGTGCCCGTCCAAATGCCTAACAGCTACTCTCTCATTGGTTCTCCCTCTTCCCTTTCATCCTCTGCCAAATTGGCAACCTGTGTGAACCAGGAGGTTAAAGGGGCTGTCTCTCCAAGTTGGGAGGTTGATAGTAAAGCAGATGGAAAGTCAAATCGGAGCACCAGGAGAGGGACTATTCGTTGAGTTTTAGAAACCTTTCGTATTCACAGTGTGTCCGTTCTCTAGGTTTCCCGTACATGTTATAGCTGTAGTAATATCCCCTTCAACCTGGAGAGTTGGGACCCATGGAATTGGTGCCATGCATTATTGCTTTAAATGGTCTGCATTTGCTCACCCAATCTCACCAATCGACTCAGTCTCAAGTGTCCCTCCTTATGCAACATCCAGCTGTCGTTGTAGATAGGGTCATTCCAGGTTTCATCAGGGACCCGGAAGGAATTGTAAAGAATTTCCCAGTTTTTTTTGTTTTGTTTTTGAAATTCCTTTTTATAGTGGGTTTGAGCTGATTCTCGCTGCCATGTTTATGCCAGTCTAGACACACTTGATTCCCTTATGGAGACATATCAATACATAGGTTTTAAGATTCTTACTAGTCAGTTATATTCCTCTGAGGGAAATATGGGGTTTTGAGTCCCTTTCACTGAGGAAGGAGTAGGTCTTGTGTATTCCATTGTTGGTTTTTGGAACGGTACATGTGCTTATATCAAACTCTGGTTTTATGCATCACCCCACCTCTCCTTCCACCTTAAGCAGGCATAAGAGTGTTTTCTAAATATGAGATACTGTTCTCTTTCCTAACTCAGTTCAAGTGTAGCCATGTTTACAGGATGTTCATAAGTGATATCTTATGATAAGTTTCTTTTTCTGTGTGACTTATTTCACTTAGAATCATCGTACATGAATCCACCCATTTTGCTGCTACTGGTCTTATGACATTGATTTCATGGCTGAGGGATATTCCATCGTATGTAAGTACCAGAATTTTTTGAACCATTTTTATATTTCCTGGGATACTTAAGGTGTATCCAAGTAGAGGTCCTTGTAAGCAGTGCAGCCCTAAATTTTGGGGTGGCTCTGTCTTATTGATTTTCAGTTTTCCCAAGGTATATTCCCTAGACTGGAAGTGCCCTTGGCTCTGTAGCTCTGTTCTTTACTTGTTTTAGGGAACAGAATGCACTCCTCCAGAGAGGCAGTTGGCAATTTACATCCCGCCCATCAGCATAACAAGGCTCCCTGTTCTCCAGGGCCTGTCTTTCCTTTCTGGTTTTTACACGTTTTGTGGATGTCCCTTTTGACCGGTGGGAAGTGATACTTCTTTGTAGTGCAGATTTGCATTGCCCACTTGCTTGCTTGGCCAAAAAGGGCGTATGCGTTTTCTCCTGAATATATTCAGGAGAAAACACATACGCCCTTTTTGGCCAAGTGCATCATTGTCGAAGTTGTGCCCCTCTTCCTGTGCTTTAAAGGCGATTCCAACGTACCTCTTGAAATCTGTTTCCTGCAATTCTGCCTCGCTTTCAGGTCCGCCTCGTTGCCTTCCCTCAACAGATTTTTGGACGATAGTTGTCCTTTATTACTCGGCCAGTTTGTGAATTGCTGTGCCCATGAGCTCCATTTTTCAACTCGTTTTTGGTGAGCTGACCGCAAGTCCAAAATTTTGGTTCAGGACCTATACTGGTTCCCGGTGGGTGGCTGAGACTTTGGTTAATTCTTCTTCCTGCCGGAAAATTACAGTGATATGTGCCCGTCCAAATGCCTAACAGCTACTCTCTCATTGGTTCTCCCTCTTCCCTTTCATCCTCTGCCAAATTGGCAACATGTGCGAACCAGGAGGTTAAAGGGGCTGTCTCTCCATGTTGGGACGTTGATAGTAAAGCAGATGGAAAGTCAAACCGGAGCACCAGGAGAGGGACTATTCGTTGAGTTTTAGAAACCTTTGGTATTCACAGTGTGTCCGTTCTCTAGGTTTCCCGTACATGTTATATCTGTAGTAATATTCCCTTCTACCTGGAGAGTTGGGACCCATGGAATGTGTGCCATGCATTATTGCTTTAAAGGGTCTGCATTTGCTCACCCAATCTCACCAATCGTCTCAGTCCCAAGTGTCCAGCCTTATGCCACATCCAGCTGTCGTTGTAGATAGGGTCATTCCAGGTTTCATCAGAGACCCTGAAGGAATTGTAAAGAATTTCCCAGTTTTTTTTGTTTTGTTTTTGAAATTCCTTTTTATAGTGGGTTTGAGCTGATTCTCGCTGCCATGTTTATGCCAGTCTAGACACACTTGATTCCCTTACGGAGACATATAATTTCATAGGATTTAAGATTCTTTCTAGTCAGATATATTCCTCTGCGGGAAATATGGGGTTTTGAATCCCTTTCACTGAGGAACGTGTAGGTCTTGTCTATTCCATAGTTGGTTTTTGGAACGGTACCTGTGTTTATATCAAACTCTGGTTTTATGCATCACCCCACCTCTCCTTCCCCCTTAAGCAGGCATAAGAGTGTTTTCTAAATGTGAGACACTGTTCTCTTTCCTAACTCAGTTCAAGTGTAGCCATGTTTACAGGTTCTTCATAAGTGATATCTTAGGATAAGGTTCTTTTTCTGTGTGACTCATTTCACTTAGAATCATCGTACCTGAATCCACCCATTTTGCTGCTACTGGTCTTATGACATTGATTTCATGGCTGAGGGATATTCCATCGTACGTAAGTACCACAATTTTTTGAACCATTTTTATATTTCCTGGGATATTTAAGGTGTACCCAAGTTGAGGTCCTTGTAAGCAGTGCAGCCTTAAATTTTGGGGTGGCTGTGTCTTATTGATTTTCAGTTTTCCCAAGGTATATTCCCTAGACTGGAAGTGCCCTTGTCTCTGTAGCTCTGTTCTTTACTTGTTTTAGGGAACACAATGCACTACTCAAGAGAGGCAGTTGGCAATTTACATCCCGCCCATCAGCATAACAAGGCTCCCTGTTCTCCAGGGCCTGTCTTGCCTTTCTGGTTTTTACACATTTTGTGGATGTCCCTTTTGACCGGTGGGAAGTGATACTTCTTTGTAGTGCAGATTTGCATTGCCCGCTTGCTTGCTTGGCCAAAAAGGGCGTATGCGTTTTCTCCTGAATATATTCAGGAGAAAACGCATACGCCCTTTTTGGCCAAGTGCATCATTGTCGAAGTTGTGCCCCTCTTCCTGTGCTTTAAAGGCGATTCCAACGTACCTCTTGAAATCTGTTTCCTGCTATGCTGCCTCGCTTTCAATCCGCCTCGTTGCCTTCCCTCAACAGATTTTTGGACGATAGTTGTCTTTATTACTCGGACAGTTTGTGAATTGCTGTGCCCCTTAGCTCCATTTTTCAACTCGTTTTTTGTGAGCTGACCGCAAGTCCAAAATTTTGGTTGAGGACATATGCTGGTTCCCAGTGGGGGGCTGAGACTTTGGTTAATTCTTCTTCCTGCCGGGAATTTAGAGTGATATGTGCCCGTCCAAATGCCTAACAGCTACTCTCTCATTGGTTCTCCCTCTTCCCTTTCATCCTCTGCCAAATTGGAAACCTGTGCGAACCAGGAGGTTAAAGGGGCTGTCTCTCCAAGTTGGGAGATTGATAGTAAAGCAGATTGAAAGTCAAACCGGAGCATCAGGAGAGGGACTATTCATTGAGTTTTAGAAAACTTTTGTATTCACAATGTGTCCGTTCTCTAGGTTTCTTGTACATGTTATAGCTGTAGTAATATTCCCTTCAACCTGGAGAGTTGGGACCCATGGAATGGGTGCCAGGCATTTGTGATTTAAAGGGTGTGCATTTGCTCACGCAATCTCACCAATCTTCTCACTCCCATGTGTCCAGCCTTATGCCACATCCAGCTGTCGTTGTAGATAGGGTCATAGCAGGTTTCATCAGAGACCTTGAAGGAATTGTAAAGAATTTCCCAGTTTTTTTGTTTTGTTTTTGAAATTCCTTTTTATAGTGGGTTTGAGCTGATCCTCGCTGCCATTTTTATGCCTGTCTAGACACACTTGATTCCCTTACGGAGACATATCAATACATAGGTTTTAAGATTCTTACTTGTCAGATATATTCCTCTGCGAGAAATATGGGGTTTTGAGTACCTTTCACTGGGGAAGGTGTAGGTCTTGTCTATTCCATAGTTGGTTTTTGGAACGGTACCTGTGCTTATATCAAACTCGGGTTTTATGCATCACCCCACCTCTCCATCCCCCTTCAGCAGGCATAAGAGTGTTTTCTAAATATGAGACTCTGTTCTCTTTCCTAACTCAGTTCAACTGTAGCCATGTTTACAGGATCTTCATAAGTGATATCTTTTGATAAGTTTCTGGTTCTGTGTGACTTATTTCACTTAGAATCATCGTACCTGAATCTACCCATTTTGCTGCTACTGGTCTTATGACATTGATTTCATGGCTGAGGGATATTCCATCGTACGTAAGTACCACAATTTTTTGAACCATTTTTATATTTCCTGGGATATTTAAGGTGTACCCAAGTTGAGGTCCTTGTAAGCAGTGCAGCCCTAAATTTTGGGTGGCTCTGTCTTATTGATTTTCAGTTTTCCCAATGTATATTCCCTAGACTGGAAGTGCCCTTGGCTCTGTAGCTCTGTTCTTTACTTGTTTTAGGGAACACAATGCACTCCTCCAGAGAGGCAGTTGGCAATTTACATCCCGCCCATCAGCATATCAAGGCTCCCTATTCTCCAGGGCCTGTTTTGCCTTTCTGGTTTTTACACATTTTGTGGATGTCCCTTTTGACCGGTTGGAAGTGATATTTCTTTGTAGTGCAGATTTGCATTGCCCGCTTGCTTGCTTGGCCAAAAAGGGCGTATGCGTTTTCTCCTGAATATATTCAGGAGAAAACGCATACGCCCTTTTTGGCCAAGTGCATCATTTTCGAAGTTGTGCCCCTCTTCCTGTGCTTTAAAGGTGATTGCAACATACCTCTTGAAATCTGTTTCCTGCTATTCTGCCTCGCTTTCAAGTCTGCCTCGTTGCCTTCCCTCAACAGATTTTTGGACGATAGTTGTCCTTTATTACTCTGGCAGTTTGTGAAATGCTGTGCCCCTGAGCTCCATTTTTCAACTCGTTTTTTGTGAGCTGACCACATGTCCAAAATTTTGGTTCAGGACCTATGCTGGTTCCCGATGGGTGGCTTAGACTTTGGTTAATTCTTCTTCCTGCCGGGAAATTAGAGTGATATGTGCCCGTCCATAAGCCTAACAGCTACTCTCTCATTGGTTCTCCCTCTTCCCTTTCATCCTCTGCCAAATTGGCAACCTGTGCGAACCAGGAGGTTAAAGGGGCTGTCTCTCCAAGTTGGAAGGTTGATAGTAAAGCAGATGGAAAGTCAAACTTGAGTACCAGAATAGGGACTATTCGTTGAGTTTTTGAAACCTTTCTTATTCACAGTGTGTCCGTTCTAAAGGTTTCCCATACATGTTAAAGCTGTAGTAATATTCCCTTCAACCTGGATTGTTGGGACCCTTGGAATGGGTGCCAGGCATTTGTGCTTTAAAGGGTCTGCATTTGCTCACCCAATCTCACCAATCGTCTCAGTCCCAAGTGTCCAGCCTTATGCCACATCCAGCTGTCGTTGTAGATAGGGTCATTCCAGGTTTCATCAGAGACCCTGAAGGAATTGTAAAGAATTTCTCAGTGTTTTTGTTTTGTTTTTGAAATTCCTTTTTATCGTGGGTTTGAGCTGATTCTCGCTGCCATGTTTATGCCAGTCTAGACACACTTGATTGCCTTACGGAGACATATCAATACATAGGTTTTAAGATTCTTACTAGTCAGATATATTCCACTGTGGGAAATATAGGGTTTTGAGTCCCTTTCAGTGAGGAATGTGTAGTTCTTGTCTATTCCATAGTTGGTTTTTGGAACGGTACGTGTGCTTATATCAAACTCTGGTTTTATGCATCACCCCACCTCTCCTTCCCCCTTAAGCAGGCATAAGAGTGTTTTCTAAATGAGAGACACTGTTCTCTTTCCTAACTCAGTTCAAGTGTAACCATGTTTACAGGAACTTCATAAGTGATATCTTATGATAAGTTTCTTTTTCTGTGTGAATTATTTCACTTAGAATCATCGTACCTGAATCTACCCATTTTGCTGCTACTGGTCTTATGACATTGATTTCATGGCTGAGGGATATTCCATCGTACGTAAGTACCACAATTTTTTGAACCATTTTTATATTTCCTGGGATATTTAAGGTGTACCCAAGTTGAGGTCCTTGTAAGCAGTGCAGCCCTAAATTTTGGGGTGGCTCTGTCTTATTGATTTTCAGTTTTCCCAAGGTATATTCCCTAGACTGGAAGTGTCCTTGGCTCTGTAGCTCTGTTGTTTACTTGTTTTAGGGAACACAATGCACTCCGCCAGAGAGGCAGATGGCAATTTACATCCCGCCCATAAGCATAACAAGGCTCCCTGTTCTCCAGGGCCTGTCTTGCCTTTCTGGTTTTTACACATTTTGTGGATGTCCCTTTTGACCGGTGGGAAGTGATGCTTCTTTGTAGTGCAGATTTGCATTGCCCGCTTGCTTGCTTGCCCTAAAAGGGCGTATGCGTTTTCTCCTGAATATATTCAGGAGAAAACGAATATGCCCTTTTTGGCCAAGTGCATCATTGTCGAAGTTGTGCCCCTCTTCTTGTGCTTTAAAGGCGATTCCAACATACCTCTTGAAATCTGTTTCCTGCTATTCTGCCTCACTTTCAAGTCCGCCACGTTGCCTTCCCTGAACAGATTTTTGGACGATAGTGGTTCTTTATTACTCAGCCAGTTTGTGAATTGCTGTGCCCCTGAGCTCCATTTTTCAACTCGTTTTTTGTGAGCTGACCGCAAGTCCAAAATTTTGGTTCAGGACCTATGCTGGTTCCCAGTGGGGGGCTGAGACTTTGGTCAATTCTTCTTCCTGCTGTGAAGTTAGAGTGATATGTGCCCGTAAAAATGCCTAACAGCTACTCTCTCATTGGTTCTCCCTCTTCCCTTTCATCCTCTGCCAAATTGGCAACCTGTGCGAACTAGGAGGTTAAAGGGGCCGCCTCTCCAAGTTGGGAGGTTGATAGTAAAGCAGATGGAAAGTCAAACCGGAGCACCAGGAGAGGGACTTTTCGTTGTGTTTTAGAAACCTTTCGTATTCACAGTGTGTCCGTTCTCTAGGTTTCCCGTACATGTTATAGCTGTAGTAATATTCTCTTCAACCTGGAGAGTTGGGACCCATGGAATGGGTGCCAGGCCTTTGTGCTTTAAAGGGTCTGCATTTGCTCACCCAATCTCACAAATCGTCTCAGTCCCAAGTGTCCCTCCTTATGCCACATCCAGCTGTCATTGTAGATAGGGTCATTCCAGGTTTCATCAGAGACCCTGAAGGAATTGTAAAGAATTTCCCATTTTTTTGTTTTGTTTTTGAAATTCCTTTTTATAGTGGGTTTGAGCTGATTCTCGCTGCCATGTTAATGCCAGTCTAGACACACTTGATTCCCTTAAGGAGACATATCAATACATAGGTTTTAAGATTCTTACTAGTCAGATATATTCCTCTGTGGGAAATATGGTGTTTTGAGTCCCTTTCACTGAGGAAGGTGTAGGTCTTGTCTATTCCATAGTTGGTTTTTTGAACGGTACCTGTGCTTATATCAAACTCTGGTTTTATGCATCACCCCACCTCTCCTTCCCCCTTAAGCAGGCATAAGAGTGTTTTCTAAATGTGAGACACTGTTCTCTTTCCTAACTCAGTTCAAGTGTAGCCATGTTTACAGGATCTTCATAAGTGATATCATATGACAAGTTTCTTTTTCTGTGTGACTTATTTCACTTAGAATCATCGTACCTGAATACACCCATTTTGCTGCTACTGGTCTTATGACATTTATTTCATGGATGAGGGATATTCCACCGTACGTAAGTACCACAATTTTTTGAACCATTTTTATATTTCCTGGGATATTTAAGCTGTACCCAAGTTGAGGTCCTTGTAAGCAGTGCAGCCCTAAATTTTGGGGTGGCTCTGTCTTATTCATTTTCAGTTTTCCCAAGGTATATTCCCTAGACTGGAAGTGCCCTTGGCTCTGTAGCTCTGTTGTTTACTTGTTTTAGGGAACACAATGCACTGCTACAGAGAGGCAGTTGGCAGTTTACATCCCGCCCATCAGCATAACAAGGCTCCCTGTCCTCCAGGGCCTGCTTGCCTTTCTGGTTTTTACACATTTTGTGGATGTCCCTTTTGACCGGTGGGAAGTGATACTTCTTTGTAGTGCAGATTTGCATTGCCCGCTTTCTTGCTTGGCCAAAAAGGGCGTATGCGTTTTCTCCTGAATATATTCAGGAGAAAACGCATACGCCCTTTTTGGCCAAGTGCATCATTGTCGAAGTTGTGCCCCTCTTCCTGTGCTTTAAAGGCGATTCCAACGTACCTCTTGAAATCTGTTTCCTGCTATTCTGCCTCGCTTTCAAGTCCGCCTCGTTGCCTTCCCTCAACAGATTTTTGGACGATAGTTGTCCTTTATTACTCGGCCAGTTTGTGAATTGCGGTGCCCCTGAGCTCCATTTTTCAACTCGTTTTTGGTGAGGTGACCGCAACTCCAAAATTTTGGTTCAGGACCTATACTGGTTCCCGGAGAGTTGCTGAGTCTTTGGTTAATTCTTCTTCCTTCCGGGAAATTACGGTGATATGTGCCCGTCCAAATGCCTAACATCTACTCTCTCATTTGTTCTCCCTCTTCCCTTTCATCCTCTGCAAAATTGGAAACCTGTGCGAACCAGGAGGTTAAAGGGGCTGTCTCTCCAAGTTGGGAAATTGATAGTAAAGCAGATGGAAAGTCAAACCGGAGCACCAGGAGAGGGACTATTCGTTGAGTTTTAGAAACCTTTCGTATTCACAGTGTGTCCGTTCTCTAGGTTTCCCGTACATGTTATAACTGTAGTAATATTCCCTTCAACCTGGAGAGTTGGGACCCATGCAATGGGTGCCATGCATTATTGCTTTTAAGGGTCTGCATTTGCTTAACAAATCTCACCAATCCTCTCAGTCCCAAGTGTCCAGCCTTATGCCACATCCAGCTGTCGTTGTAGATAGGGTCATTCCAGGTTTCATCAGAGACCCTGAAGGAATTGTAAAGAATTTCCCAGTTTTTTTGTTTTGTTTTTGAAACTCCTTTTTATAGTGGGTTTGAGCTGATTCTCGCTGCCATGTTTATGCCAGTCTAGACACACTTGATTCCCTTACGGAGACATATCAATACATAGGTTTTAAGATTCTTACTAGTCAGATATATTCCTCTGCGGGAAATATGGGGTTTTGAGTCCCTTTCACTGAGGAAGGTGTAGGTCTTGTCTATGCCATAGTTGGTTTTTGGAACGGTACGTGTGCTTATATCAAACTCTGGTTTTATGCATCACCCCACCTCTCCTTTCCCTTAAGCAGGCATAAGAGTGTTTTCTAAATGTGAGACACTGTTCTATTTCCTAACACAGTTCAAGTGTAGCCATGTTTACAGGATCTTCATAAGTGATATCTTATGATAAGTTTCTTTTTCTGTGTGACTTATTTCATTTAGAATCATCGTACCTGAATCCACCCATTTTGCTGCTACTGGTCTTATGACATTGATTTCATGGCTGAGGGATATTCCATCGTACGTAAGTACCACAATTTTTTGAACCATTTTTATATTTCTTGGGATATTTAAGGTGTACCCAAGTTGATGTCCTTGTAAGCAGTGCAGCCCTAAATTTTGGGGTGGCTCTGTCTTATTGATTTTCAGTTTTCCCAAGGTATATTCCCTAGACTGGAAGTGCCCTTGGCTCTGTAGCTCTGTTCTTTACTTGTTTCAGGGAACACAATGTACTCCTCCAGAGAGGCAGTTGGCAATTTACATGCCGCCCATCAGCACAACAAGGCTCCCTGTTCTCCAGGGCCTGTCTTGCCTTTCTGGTTTTTACACATTTTGTGGATATCCCTTTTGACCGGTGGGAAGTGATACTTCTTTGTAGTGCAGATTTGCATTGCCCGTTTGCTTGCTTGGCCAAAAAGGGCGTATGCGTTTTCTCCTGAATATATTAAGGAGAAAATGCATACGCCCTTTTTAGCCAAGTGCATCATTGTCGAAGTTGTGCCCCTCTTCCTGTGCTTTAAAGGCGATTCCAACGTACCTCTTGAAATCTGTTTCCTGCTATTCTGCCTCGCTTTCAAGTCCGCCTTGTTGCCTTCCCTCAAAAGATTTTTGGACGATACCTGTCCTTTATTACTTGGCCAGTTTGTGAATTGCTGTGCCCCTGAGCTCCATTTTTCAACTCGTTTTTTGTGAGCTGACTGCAAGTCCAAAATTTTGGTTCAGGACCTATGCTGGTTCCCGGTGGGGGGCTGAGACTTTGGTTAATTCTTCTTCCTGCCGGGAAGTTAGAGTGATATGTGCCCGTCCAAATACCTAACAGCTACTCTCTCATTGGTTCTCCCTCTTCCCTTTCATCCTCTGCCAAATTGGCAACCTGTACGAACCAGGAGGTTAAAGGGGCAGTCTCTCCAATTTGGAAAGTTGATAGTAAAGCAGATGGAAAGTCAAATCGGAGCACCAGGAGAGGGACTATTCGTTGAGTTTTAGAAACCTTTCGTATTCACAGTGTGTCTGTTCTCTAAGTTTTCTGAACATGTTATAGCTGTAGTAATATTCCCTTCAACCTGGAGAGTTGGGACCCATGGAATGGGTGTCAGGCCTTTGTGCTTTAAATGGTCTGCATTTGCTCACCCAATTTCACCAATCCTCTCAGTCCCAAGTTTCCAGCCTTATGCCACATCCAGCTGTCGTTGTAGATAGGGTCATTCCAGGTTTCATCAGAGACCCTGAAGGAATTGTAAAGCATTTCCCTGTTTTCTTGTTTTGTTTTTGAAATTCCTTTTTATACTGGGTTTGAGCTGATTCTCGCTGCCATGTTTATGCCAGTCTAGACACACATGATTCCCTTACGGAGACATATCAATACATAGGTTTTAAGATTCTTACTATTCAGATATATTCCTCTGTGGGAAATATGGGGTTTTGAGTCCCTTTCACTGAGGAAGGTGTAGTTCTTGTCTATTCCATAGTTGGTTTTTGGAACGGTACCTGTGCTTATATCAAAATCTGGTTTTATGCATCACCCCACCTCTCCTTCCCCCTTACGCAGGCATAAGAGTGTTTTCTAAATGTGAGACACTGTTCTCTTTCCTAACTCAGTTCAAGTGTAGCCATGTTTACAGGATCTTCATAAGTGATATCTTATGATAAGTTTCTTTTTCTGTGTGACTTATTTCACTTAGAATCATCGTACCTGAATCCACCCATTTTGCTGCTACTTGTCTTATGACATTGATTTCATGGCTGAGGGATATTCCATCGTACGTAAGTACCACAATTTTTTGAACCATTTTAATATTTCCTGGGATATTTAAGGTGTACCCAAGTTGAGGTCCTTGTAAGCAGTGCAGCCCTAAATTTTGGAGTGGCTCTGTCTTATTGATTTTCAGTTTTCCCAAGGTATATTCCCTAGACTGGAAGTGTCCTTGGCTCTGTAGCTCTGTTCTTTACTTGTTTTAGGGAACACAATGTACTCCTCCAGAGAGGCAGTTGGCAATTTACATCCCGCCCATCAGCATAACAAGGCTCCCTGTTCTCCAGGGCCTGTCTTGCCTTTCTGGTTTTTACACATTTTGTGGATGTCCCTTTTGACCGGTGGGAAGTGATACTTCTTTGTAGTGCAGATTTGCATTGCCCGCTTGCTTGCTTGGCCAAAAAGGGGGTATGCGTTTTCTCCTGAATATATTCAGGTGAAAACGCATACGCTCTTTTTGGCCAAGTGCATCATTGTCGAAGTTGTGCCCCTCTTCCTGTGCTTTAAAGGCGATTCCAAGGTACCTCTTGAAATCTGTTTCCTGCTATTCAGCCTCGCTTTCAAGTCAGCCTCCTAGCCTTACCTCAACAGATTTTTGGACGATCCTTATCCTTTATTACTGGCCAGTTTGTGAATTGCTGTGCCCCTGAGCTCCATTTTTCAACTCGTTTTTGGTGAGCTGACAGCAAGTCCAAAATTTTGGTTCAAGACCTACACTGATTCCCGGAGGGTGGCTGAGATTTTGGTTAATTCTTCTTCCTGCCGGGAAGTAAGAGTGATATGTTCAAGTCCAAATGCCTAACAGCTACTCTCTCTTTGGTTCTCCCCCTTCCCTTTCATCCTCTGCAAAATTGGCAACCTGTGCGAACCAGGAGGTTAAAGGGGCTGTCTCTCCAAGTTGGGAGGTTGATAGTAAAGCAGGTGGAAAGTCAAACCAGAGCACCAGGAGAGGGACAATTCGTTGAGTTTTAGAAACCTTTCGTATTCACAGTGTGTCCATTCTCTAGGTTTCCCATACTTGTTAGAGCTGTAGTAATATTCCCTTCAACCTGGAGAGTTGGGACCCATGGAATGGGTGCCAGGCATTTGTGCTTTAAAGGGTCTGCATTTGCTCACCCAATCTCACCAATCGTCTCAGTCCCAACTGTCCAGCCTTATTTCACATCCAGCTGTCATTGTAGATAGGATCTTTCCAGGTTTCATCAGAGACCCTGAAAGAATTGTAAAGAATTTCGCAGTTTTTTTGATTTGTTTTCGAAATTCCTTTTTATAGTGGGTTTGAGCTGATTCTCGCTGCCATGTTTATGCCAGTCTAGACACACTTGATTCCCATACGGAGAAATTTCAATACATAGGTTTTAAGATTCTTACTAGTCAGATATATTCCTCTGCGGGAAATATGGGGTTTTGAGTCCCTTTCACTGAGGAAGGTGTAGGTCTTGTCTATTCCATAGTTGGTTTTTGGAACGGTACCTGTGCTTATATCAAACTCTGGTTTTATGCATCACCCCACCTCTCCTTCCCCCTTAAGCAGGCATAAGAGTGTTTTCTAAATGTGAGACACTGTTCTCTTTCCTAAATCAGTTCAAGTGTAGCCATGTTTACAGGATCTTCATTAGTGATATCTTATGATAAGTTTCTTTTTCTGTGTGACTTATTTCACTTAGAATCATCGTACCTGAATCCACCCATTTTGCTGCTACTGGTCTTATGACATTGATTTCATGGCTGAGGGATATTCCATCGTACGTAGGTACCTCAATTTTTTGAACCATTTTAATATTTCCTGGGATATTTATGGTGTACCCAAGTTGAGATCCTTGTAAGCAGTGCAGCCCTAAATATTGGGCTTGCTCTGTCTTATTGATTTTCAGTTTTCCCAAGGTATATTTCCTAGACTGGAAGTGCCCTTGGCTCTGTAGCTCTGTTCTTTCCTTGTTTTAGGAAACACAATGCACTCCTCCATAGAGGCAGTTGGCAATTTACATCCCGCGCATCAGCATAACAAGGCTCCCTGTTCTCCAGGGCCTGTCTTGCCTTTCTGGTTTTTACACATTTTGTGGATGTCCCTTTTGACCGGTGGGAAGTGATACTTCTTTGTAGTGCAGATTTGCATTGCCCGCTTGCTTGCTTGGCCAAAAAGGGCGTATGCGTTTTCTCCTGAATATATTAAGGAGAAAAAGCATACGCCCTTTTTAGCCAAGTGCATCATTGTCGAAGTTGTGCCCCTCTTCCTGTGCTTTAAAGGCGAATCCAACGTACATGTTGAAATGTGTTTCCTGCTATTCTGCCTCGCTTTCCAGTCCGCCTCGTTGCCTTCCCTCAACAGATTTTTGGATGTTAGTTGTCCTTTATTAATCGGCCAGTTTGTGAATTGCTGTGCCCCTGAGCTCCATTTTTCAACTCGTTTTTGGTGAGCTGACCGCAAGTCCAAGATTTTGGTTCAGGACCTATACTGGTTCCCGGTGGGTGGCTGAGACTTTGGTTAATTCTTCTCCCTGCCTTGAAATTACAGTGATATGTGCCCGTCCAAATGCCTGACAGCTACTCTCTCATTGGTTCTCCCTCTTCCCTTTCATCCTCTGCCAAATTGGCAACCTGTGTGAACCAGGAGGTTAAAGGGGCTGTCTCTCCAATAGCGAGGTTGATAGTAAAGCAGATGGAAAGTCAAACAGGAGCACCAGGAGAGGGACTATTCGTTGAGTTTTAGAAACCTTTCGTATTCACAGTGTGTCTGTTCTCTAGGTTTCCCGTACATGTTATAGCTGTAGTAATATTCCCTTCAACCTGGAGAGTTGGGACCCATGGAATGGGTGCCATGCATTATTGCTTTAAAGGGTCTGCATTTGCTCTCCCAATCTCACCAATCGTCTCAGTCCCAAGTGTCCCTCCTTATGCCACATCCAGCTGTCGTTGTAGATAGGGTCATTCCAGGATTCATCAGAGACCCTGAAGGAATTGTAAAGAATTTCCCAGTTTTTTTGTTTTGTTTTTGAAATTCCTTTTTATAGTGGGTTTGAGCTGATTCTCGCTGCCATGTTTATGCCAGTCTAGACACACTTGATTCCCTTACGCAGACATATCAATACATAGGTTTTAAGATTTTTACTAGTCAGATATGTTCCTCTGCGGGAAATATGGGGTTTTGAGTCCCTTTCACTGAGGAAGGTGTAGGTCTTGTCTATTCCATAGTTGGTTTTTGGAACGGTACCTGTGCTTATATCAAACTCTGGTTTTATGCATCACCCCACCTCTCCTTCCCCCTTAAGCAGGCATAAGAGTGTTTTCTAAATGTGAGACACTGTTCTCTTTCCTAACTCAGTTCAAGTGTAACCATGTTTACAGGATCTTCATAAGTGATATCTTATGATAAGTTTCTTTTTCTGTGTGACTTATTTCACTTAGAATCATCGTACCTCAATCCACCCATTTTGCTGCTACTGGTCTTAAGATATTGATTTCATGGCTGAGGGATATTCCATCGTACGTAAGTACCACAATTTTTTGAACCATTTTTATATTTCCTGGGATATTTAAGGTGTACCCAAGTTGAGGTCCTTGTAAGCAGTGCAGCCCTAAATTTTGGGGTGGCTCTGTCTTATTGATTTTCAGTTTTCCCAAGGTATATTCCCTAGACTGGAAGTGCCCTTGGCTCTGTAGCTCTGTTCTTTACTTGTTTTAGGGAACACAATGTACTCCTCCAGAGAGGCAGTTGGCAATTTACATCCCGCCCATCAGCATAACAAGGCTCCCTGTTCTCCAGGGCCTGTCTTGCCTTTCTGGTTTTTACACATTTTGTGGATGTCCCTTTTGACCGGTGGGAAGTGATACTTCTTTGTAGTGCAGATTTGCATTGCCCGCTTGCTTGCTTGGGCAAAAAGGGCGTATGCGTTTTCTCCTGAATATATTCAGGAGAAAACGCATACGCCCTTTTTGGCCAAGTGCATCATTGTCGAAGTTGTGCCCCTCTTCCTGTGCTTTAAAGGCGATTCCAACGTACCTCTTGAAATCTGTTTCCTGCTATTCTGCCTCGCTTTCAAGTGCGCCTCGTTGCCTTCCCTCAACAGATTTTTGGACGATAGTTGTCCTTTATTACTCGGCCAGTTTGTGAATTGCTGTGCCCCTGAGCTCCATTTTTCAACTCGTTTTTGGTGAGGTGACCGCAACTCCGAAATTTTGGTTCAGGACCTATACTGGTTCCCGGAGAGTTGCTGAGTCTTTGGTTAATTCTTCTTCCTTCCGGGAAATTACGGTGATATGTGCCCGTCCAAATGCCTAACAGCTACTCTCTCATTTGTTCTCCCTCTTCCCTTTCATCCTCTGCAAAATTGGAAACCTGTGCGAACCAGGAGGTTAAAGGGGCTGTCTCTCCAAGTTGGGAAATTGATAGTAAAGCAGATGGAAAGTCAAACCGGAGCACCAGGAGAGGGACTATTTGTTGAGTTTTAGAAACCTTTCGTATTCACAGTGTGTCCGTTCTCTAGGTTTCCCGTACATGTTATAACTGTAGTAATATTCCCTTCAACCTGGAGAGTTGGGAACCATGCAATGGGTGCCATGCATTATTACTTTTAAGGGTCTGCATTTGCTTACCAAATCTCACCAATCCTCTCAGTCCCAAGTGTCCAGCCTTATGCCACATCCAGCTGTCGTTGTAGATAGGGTCATTCCAGGTTTCATCAGAGACCCTGAAGGAATTGTAAAGAATTTCCCAGTTTTTTTGTTTTGTTTTTGAAACTCCTTTTTATAGTGGGTTTGAGCTGATTCTCGCTGCCATGTTTATGCCAGTCTAGACACACTTGATTCCCTTACGGAGACATATCAATACATAGGTTTTAAGATTCTTACTAGTCAGATATATTCCTCTGCGGGAAATATGTGGTTTTGAGTCCCTTTCACTGAGGAAGGTGTAGGTCTTGTCTATGCCATAGTTGGTTTTTGGAACGGTACGTGTGCTTATATCAAACTCTGGTTTTATGCATCACCCCACCTCTCCTTTCCCTTAAGCAGGCATAAGAGTGTTTTCTAAATGTGAGACACTGTTCTCTTTCCTAACTCAGTTCAAGTGTAGCCATGTTTACAGGATCTTCATAAGTGATATCTTATGATAAGTTTCTTTTTCTGTGTGACTTATTTCATTTAGAATCATCGTACCTGAATCCACCCATTTTGCTGCTACTGGTCTTATGACATTGATTTCATGACTGAGGGATATTCCATCGTACGTAAGTACCACAATTTTTTGAACCATTTTTATATTTCTTGGGATATTTAAGGTGTACCCAAGTTGATGTCCTTGTAAGCAGTGCAGCCCTAAATTTTGGGGTGGCTGTGACTTATTGATTTTCAGTTTTCCCAAGGTATATTCCCTAGACTGGAAGTGCCCTTGGCTCTGTAGCTCTGTTCTTTACTTGTTTTAGGGAACACAATGTACTCCTCCAGAGAGGCAGTTGGCAATTTATATGCCGCCCATCAGCACAACAAGGCTCCCTGTTCTCCAGGGCCTGTCTTGCCTTTCTGGTTTTTACACATTTTGTGGATATCCCTTTTGACCGGTGGGAAGTGATACTTCTTTGTAGTGCAGATTTGCATTGCCCGCTTGCTTGCTTGGCCAAAAAGGGCGTATGCGTTTTCTCCTGAATATATTAAGGAGAAAACGCATACGCCCTTTTTAGCCAAGTGCATCATTGTCGAAGTTGTGCCCCTCTTCCTGTGCTTTAAAGGCGAATCCAACGTACATGTTGAAATGTGTTTCCTGCTATTCTGCCTCGCTTTCCAGTCCGCCTCGTTGCCTTCCCTCAACAGATTTTTGGATGTTAGTTGTCCTTTATTAATCGGCCAGTTTGTGAATTGCTGTGCCCCTGAGCTCCATTTTTCAACTCGTTTTTGGTGAGCTGACCGCAAGTCCAAGATTTTGGTTCAGGACCTATACTGGTTCCCGGTGGGTGGCTGAGACTTTGGTTAATTCTTCTCCCTGCCTTGAAATTACAGTGATATGTGCCCGTCCAAATGCCTGACAGCTACTCTCTCATTGGTTCTCCCTCTTCCCTTTCATCCTCTGCCAAATTGGCAACCTGTGTGAACCAGGAGGTTAAAGGGGCTGTCTCTCCAATAGGGAGGTTGATAGTAAAGCAGATGGAAAGTCAAACAGGAGCACCAGGAGAGGGACTATTCGTTGAGTTTTAGAAACCTTTCGTATTCACAGTGTGTCTGTTCTCTAGGTTTCCCGTACATGTTATAGCTGTAGTAATATTCCCTTCAACCTGGAGAGTTGGGACCCATGGAATGGGTGCCATGCATTATTGCTTTAAAGGGTCTGCATTTGCTCTCCCACTCTCACCAATCGTCTCAGTCCCAAGTGTCCCTCCTTATGCCACATCCAGCTGTCGTTGTAGATAGGGTCATTCCAGGTTTCATCAGAGACCCTGAAGGAATTGTAAAGAATTTCCCAGTTTTTTTGTTTTGTTTTTGAAATTCCTTTTTATAGTGGGTTTGAGCTGATTCTCGCTGCCATGTTTATGCCAGTCTAGACACACTTGATTCCCTTACGCAGACATATCAATACATAGGTTTTAAGATTTTTACTAGTCAGATATGTTCCTCTGCGGGAAATATGGGGTTTTGAGTCCCTTTCACTGAGGAAGGTGTAGGTCTTGTCTATTCCATAGTTGGTTTTTGGAACGGTACCTGTGCTTATATCAAACTCTGGTTTTATGCATCACCCCACCTCTCCTTCCCCCTTAAGCAGGCATAAGAGTGTTTTCTAAATGTGAGACACTGTTCTCTTTCCTAACTCAGTTCAAGTGTAACCATGTTTACAGGATCTTCATAAGTGATATCTTATGATAAGTTTCTTTTTCTGTGTGACTTATTTCACTTAGAATCATCGTACCTGAATCCACCCATTTTGCTGCTACTGGTCTTAAGATATTGATTTCATGGCTGAGGGATATTCCATCGTACGTAAGTACCACAATTTTTTGAACCATTTTAATATTTCCTGGGATATTTAAGGTGTACCCAAGTTGAGGTCCTTGTAAGCAGTGCAGCCCTAAATTTTGGAGTGGCTCTGTCTTATTGATTTTCAGTTTTCCCAAGGTATATTCCCTAGACTGGAAGTGTCCTTGGCTCTGTAGCTCTGTTCTTTACTTGTTTTAGGGAACACAATGTACTCCTCCAGAGAGGCAGTTGGCAATTTACATCCCGCCCATCAGCATAACAAGGCTCCCTGTTCTCCAGGGCCTGTCTTGCCTTTCTGGTTTTTACATATTTTGTGGATGTCCCTTTTGACCGGTGGGAAGTGATACTTCTTTGTAGTGCAGATTTGCATTGCCCGCTTGCTTGCTTGGCCAAAAAGGGGGTATGCGTTTTCTCCTGAATATATTCAGGTGAAAACGCATACGCTCTTTTTGGCCAAGTGCATCATTGTCGAAGTTGTGCCCCTCTTCCTGTGCTTTAAAGGCGATTCCAAGGTACCTCTTGAAATCTGTTTCCTGCTATTCTGCCTCGCTTTCAAGTCAGCCTCCTAGCCTTACCTCAACAGATTTTTGGACGATCCTTATCCTTTATTACTGGCCAGTTTGTGAATTGCTGTGCCCCTGAGCTCCATTTTTCAACTCGTTTTTGGTGAGCTGACAGCAAGTGCAAAATTTTGGTTCAAGACCTACACTGATTCCCGGAGGGTGGCTGAGATTTTGGTTAATTCTTCTTCCTGCCGGGAAGTAAGAGTGATATGTTCAAGTCCAAATGCCTAACAGCTACTCTCTCTTTGGTTCTCCCCCTTCCCTTTCATCCTCTGCCAAATTGGCAACCTGTGCGAACCAGGAGGTTAAAGGGGCTGTCTCTCCAAGTTGGGACGTTGATAGTAAAGCAGGTGGAAAGTCAAACCAGAGCACCAGGAGAGGGACAATTCGTTGAGTTTTAGAAACCTTTCGTATTCACAGTGTGTCCATTCTCTAGGTTTCCCATACTTGTTAGAGCTGTAGTAATATTCCCTTCAACCTGGAGAGTTGGGACCCATGGAATGGGTGCCAGGCATTTGTGCTTTAAAGGGTCTGCATTTGCTCACCCAATCTCACCAATCGTCTCAGTCCCAACTGTCCAGCCTTATTTCACATCCAGCTGTCATTGTAGATAGGATCTTTCCAGGTTTCATCAGAGACCCTGAAAGAATTGTAAAGAATTTCGCAGTTTTTTTGATTTGTTTTCGAAATTCCTTTTTATAGTGGGTTTGAGCTGATTCTCGCTGCCATGTTTATGCCAGTCTAGACACACTTGATTCCCTTACGGAGAAATTTCAATACATAGGTTTTAAGATTCTTACTAGTCAGATATATTCCTCTGCGGGAAATATGGGGTTTTGAGTCCCTTTCACTGAGGAAGGTGTAGGTCTTGTCTATTCCATAGTTGGTTTTTGGAACGGTACCTGTGCTTATATCAAACTCTGGTTTTATGCATCACCCCACCTCTCCTTCCCCCTTAAGCAGGCATAAGAGTGTTTTCTAAATGTGAGACACTGTTCTCTTTCCTAAATCAGTTCAAGTGTAGCCATGTTTACAGGATCTTCATTAGTGATATCTTATGATAAGTTTCTTTTTCTGTGTGACTTATTTCACTTAGAATCATCGTACCTGAATCCACCCATTTTGCTGCTACTGGTCTTATGACATTGATTTCATGGCTGAGGGATATTCCATCGTACGTAGGTACCACAATTTTTTGAACCATTTTAATATTTCCTGGGATATTTATGGTGTACCCAAGTTGAGATCCTTGTAAGCAGTGCAGCCCTAAATATTGGGCTTGCTCTGTCTTATTGATTTTCAGTTTTCCCAAGGTATATTTCCTAGACTGGAAGTGCCCTTGGCTCTGTAGCTCTGTTCTTTCCTTGTTTTAGGAAACACAATGCACTCCTCCATAGAGGCAGTTGGCAATTTACATCCCGCGCATCAGCATAACAAGGCTCCCTGTTCTCCAGGGCCTGTCTTGCCTTTCTGGTTTTTACACATTTTGTGGATGTCCCTTTTGACCGGTGGGAAGTGATACTTCTTTGTAGTGCAGATTTGCATTGCCCGCTTGCTTGCTTGGGCAAAAAGGGCGTATGCGTTTTCTCCTGAATATATTCAGGAGAAAACGCATACGCCCTTTTTGGCCAAGTGCATCATTGTCGAAGTTGTGCCCCTCTTCCTGTGCTTTAAAGGCGATTCCAACGTACCTCTTGAAATCTGTTTCCTGCTATTCTGCCTCGCTTTCAAGTGCGCCTCGTTGCCTTCCCTCAACAGATTTTTGGACGATAGTTGTCCTTTATTACTCGGCCAGTTTGTGAATTGCTGTGCCCTTGAGCTCCATTTTTCAACTCGTTTTTGGTGAGGTGACCGCAACTCCGAAATTTTGGTTCAGGACCTATACTGGTTCCCGGAGAGTTGCTGAGTCTTTGGTTAATTCTTCTTCCTTCCGGGAAATTACGGTGATATGTGCCCGTCCAAATGCCTAACAGCTACTCTCTCATTTGTTCTCCCTCTTCCCTTTCATCCTCTGCAAAATTGGAAACCTGTGCGAACCAGGAGGTTAAAGGGGCTGTCTCTCCAAGTTGGGAAATTGATAGTAAAGCAGATGGAAAGTCAAACCGGAGCACCAGGAGAGGGACTATTTGTTGAGTTTTAGAAACCTTTCGTATTCACAGTGTGTCCGTTCTCTAGGTTTCCCGTACATGTTATAACTGTAGTAATATTCCCTTCAACCTGGAGAGTTGGGACCCATGCAATGGGTGCCATGCATTATTGCTTTTAAGGGTCTGCATTTGCTTACCAAATCTCACCAATCCTCTCAGTCCCAAGTGTCCAGCCATATGCCACATCCAGCTGTCGTTGTAGATAGGGTCATTCCAGGTTTCATCAGAGACCCTGAAGGAATTGTAAAGAATTTCCCAGTTTTTTTGTTTTGTTTTTGAAACTCCTTTATATAGTGGGTTTGAGCTGATTCTCGCTGCCATGTTTATGCCAGTCTAGACACACTTGATTCCCTTACGGAGACATATCAATACATAGGTTTTAAGATTCTTACTAGTCAGATATATTCCTCTGCGGGAAATATGTGGTTTTGAGTCCCTTTCACTGAGGAAGGTGTAGGTCTTGTCTATGCCATAGTTGGTTTTTGGAACGGTACGTGTGCTTATATCAAACTCTGGTTTTATGCATCACCCCACCTCTCCTTTCCCTTAAGCAGGCATAAGAGTGTTTTCTAAATGTGAGACACTGTTCTCTTTCCTAACTCAGTTCAAGTGTAGCCATGTTTACAGGATCTTCATAAGTGATATCTTATGATAAGTTTCTTTTTCTGTGTGACTTATTTCATTTAGAATCATCGTACCTGAATCCACCCATTTTGCTGCTACTGGTCTTATGACATTGATTTCATGGCTGAGGGATATTCCATCGTACGTAAGTACCACAATTTTTTGAACCATTTTTATATTTCTTGGGATATTTAAGGTGTACCCAAGTTGATGTCCTTGTAAGCAGTGCAGCCCTAAATTTTGGGGTGGCTCTGACTTATTGATTTTCAGTTTTCCCAAGGTATATTCCCTAGACTGGAAGTGCCCTTGGCTCTGTAGCTCTGTTCTTTACTTGTTTTAGGGAACACAATGTACTCCTCCAGAGAGGCAGTTGGCAATTTATATGCCGCCCATCAGCACAACAAGGCTCCCTGTTCTCCAGGGCCTGTCTTGCCTTTCTGGTTTTTACACATTTTGTGGATATCCCTTTTGACCGGTGGGAAGTGATACTTCTTTGTAGTGCAGATTTGCATTGCCCGCTTGCTTGCTTGGCCAAAAAGGGCGTATGCGTTTTCTCCTGAATATATTAAGGAGAAAACGCATACGCCCTTTTTAGCCAAGTGCATCATTGTCGAAGTTGTGCCCCTCTTCCTGTGCTTTAAAGGCGAATCCAACGTACATGTTGAAATGTGTTTCCTGCTATTCTGCCTCGCTTTCCAGTCCGCCTCGTTGCCTTCCCTCAACAGATTTTTGGATGTTAGTTGTCCTTTATTAATCGGCCAGTTTGTGAATTGCTGTGCCCCTGAGCTCCATTTTTCAACTCGTTTTTGGTGAGCTGACCGCAAGTCCAAGATTTTGGTTCAGGACCTATACTGGTTCCCGGTGGGTGGCTGAGACTTTGGTTAATTCTTCTCCCTGCCTTGAAATTACAGTGATATGTGCCCGTCCAAATGCCTGACAGCTACTCTCTCATTGGTTCTCCCTCTTCCCTTTCATCCTCTGCCAAATTGGCAACCTGTGTGAACCAGGAGGTTAAAGGGGCTGTCTCTCCAATAGGGAGGTTGATAGTAAAGCAGATGGAAAGTCAAACAGGAGCACCAGGAGAGGGACTATTCGTTGAGTTTTAGAAACCTTTCGTATTCACAGTGTGTCTGCTCTCTAGGTTTCCCGTACATGTTATAGCTGTAGTAATATTCCCTTCAACCTGGAGAGTTGGGACCCATGGAATGGGTGCCATGCATTATTGCTTTAAAGGGTCTGCATTTGCTCTCCCAATCTCACCAATCGTCTCAGTCCCAAGTGTCCCTCCTTATGCCACATCCAGCTGTCGTTGTAGATAGGGTCATTCCAGGTTTCATCAGAGACCCTGAAGGAATTGTAAAGAATTTCCCAGTTTTTTTGTTTTGTTTTTGAAATTCCTTTTTATAGTGGGTTTGAGCTGATTCTCGCTGCCATGTTTATGCCAGTCTAGACACACTTGATTCCCTTACGCAGACATATCAATACATAGGTTTTAAGATTTTTACTAGTCAGATATGTTCCTCTGCGGGAAATATGGGGTTTTGAGTCCCTTTCACTGAGGAAGGTGTAGGTCTTGTCTATTCCATAGTTGGTTTTTGGAACGGTACCTGTGCTTATATCAAACTCTGGTTTTATGCATCACCCCACCTCTCCTTCCCCCTTAAGCAGGCATAAGAGTGTTTTCTAAATGTGAGACACTGTTCTCTTTCCTAACTCAGTTCAAGTGTAACCATGTTTACAGGATCTTCATAAGTGATATCTTATGATAAGTTTCTTTTTCTGTGTGACTTATTTCACTTAGAATCATCGTACCTCAATCCACCCATTTTGCTGCTACTGGTCTTAAGATATTGATTTCATGGCTGAGGGATATTCCATCGTACGTAAGTACCACAATTTTTTGAACCATTTTAATATTTCCTGGGATATTTAAGGTGTACCCAAGTTGAGGTCCTTGTAAGCAGTGCAGCCCTAAATTTTGGAGTGGCTCTGTCTTATTGATTTTCAGTTTTCCCAAGGTATATTCCCTAGACTGGAAGTGTCCTTGGCTCTGTAGCTCTGTTCTTTACTTGTTTTAGGGAACACAATGTACTCCTCCAGAGAGGCAGTTGGCAATTTACATCCCGCCCATCAGCATAACAAGGCTCCCTGTTCTCCAGGGCCTGTCTTGCCTTTCTGGTTTTTACATATTTTGTGGATGTCCCTTTTGACCGGTGGGAAGTGATACTTCTTTGTAGTGCAGATTTGCATTGCCCGCTTGCTTGCTTGGCCAAAAAGGGGGTATGCGTTTTCTCCTGAATATATTCAGGTGAAAACGCATACGCTCTTTTTGGCCAAGTGCATCATTGTCGAAGTTGTGCCCCTCTTCCTGTGCTTTAAAGGCGATTCCAAGGTACCTCTTGAAATCTGTTTCCTGCTATTCTGCCTCGCTTTCAAGTCAGCCTCCTAGCCTTACCTCAACAGATTTTTGGACGATCCTTATCCTTTATTACTGGCCAGTTTGTGAATTGCTGTGCCCCTGAGCTCCATTTTTCAACTCGTTTTTGGTGAGCTGACAGCAAGTCCAAAATTTTGGTTCAAGACCTACACTGATTCCCGGAGGGTGGCTGAGATTTTGGTTAATTCTTCTTCCTGCCGGGAAGTAAGAGTGATATGTTCAAGTCCAAATGCCTAACAGCTACTCTCTCTTTGGTTCTCCCCCTTCCCTTTCATCCTCTGCCAAATTGGCAACCTGTGCGAACCAGGAGGTTAAAGGGGCTGTCTCTCCAAGTTGGGAGGTTGATAGTAAAGCAGGTGGAAAGTCAAACCAGAGCACCAGGAGAGGGACAATTTGTTGAGTTTTAGAAACCTTTCGTATTCACAGTGTGTCCATTCTCTAGGTTTCCCATACTTGTTAGAGCTGTAGTAATATTCCCTTCAACCTGGAGAGTTGGGACCCATGGAATGGGTGCCAGGCATTTGTGCTTTAAAGGGTCTGCATTTGCTCACCCAATCTCACCAATCGTCTCAGTCCCAACTGTCCAGCCTTATTTCACATCCAGCTGTCATTGTAGATAGGATCTTTCCAGGTTTCATCAGAGACCCTGAAAGAATTGTAAAGAATTTCGCAGTTTTTTTGATTTGTTTTCGAAATTCCTTTTTATAGTGGGTTTGAGCTGATTCTCGCTGCCATGTTTATGCCAGTCTAGACACACTTGATTCCCTTACGGAGAAATTTCAATACATAGGTTTTAAGATTCTTACTAGTCAGATATATTCCTCTGCGGGAAATATGGGGTTTTGAGTCCCTTTCACTGAGGAAGGTGTAGGTCTTGTCTATTCCATAGTTGGTTTTTGGAACGGTACCTGTGCTTATATCAAACTCTGGTTTTATGCATCACCCCACCTCTCCTTCCCCCTTAAGCAGGCATAAGAGTGTTTTCTAAATGTGAGACACTGTTCTCTTTCCTAAATCAGTTCAAGTGTAGCCATGTTTACAGGATCTTCATTAGTGATATCTTATGATAAGTTTCTTTTTCTGTGTGACTTATTTCACTTAGAATCATCGTACCTGAATCCACCCATTTTGCTGCTACTGGTCTTATGACATTGATTTCATGGCTGAGGGATATTCCATCGTACGTAGGTACCACAATTTTTTGAACCATTTTAATATTTCCTGGGATATTTATGGTGTACCCAAGTTGAGATCCTTGTAAGCAGTGCAGCCCTAAATATTGGGCTTGCTCTGTCTTATTGATTTTCAGTTTTCCCAAGGTATATTTCCTAGACTGGAAGTGCCCTTGGCTCTGTAGCTCTGTTCTTTCCTTGTTTTAGGAAACACAATGCACTCCTCCATAGAGGCAGTTGGCAATTTACATCCCGCGCATCAGCATAACAAGGCTCCCTGTTCTCCAGGGCCTGTCTTGCCTTTCTGGTTTTTACACATTTTGTGGATGTCCCTTTTGACCGGTGGGAAGTGATACTTCTTTGTAGTGCAGATTTGCATTGCCCGCTTGCTTGCTTGGGCAAAAAGGGCGTATGCGTTTTCTCCTGAATATATTCAGGAGAAAACGCATACGCCCTTTTTGGCCAAGTGCATCATTGTCGAAGTTGTGCCCCTCTTCCTGTGCTTTAAAGGCGATTCCAACGTACCTCTTGAAATCTGTTTCCTGCTATTCTGCCTCGCTTTCAAGTGCGCCTCGTTGCCTTCCCTCAACAGATTTTTGGACGATAGTTGTCCTTTATTACTCGGCCAGTTTGTGAATTGCTGTGCCCCTGAGCTCCATTTTTCAACTCGTTTTTGGTGAGGTGACCGCAACTCCGAAATTTTGGTTCAGGACCTATACTGGTTCCCGGAGAGTTGCTGAGTCTTTGGTTAATTCTTCTTCCTTCCGGGAAATTACGGTGATATGTGCCCGTCCAAATGCCTAACAGCTACTCTCTCATTTGTTCTCCCTCTTCCCTTTCATCCTCTGCAAAATTGGAAACCTGTGCGAACCAGGAGGTTAAAGGGGCTGTCTCTCCAAGTTGGGAAATTGATAGTAAAGCAGATGGAAAGTCAAACCGGAGCACCAGGAGAGGGACTATTTGTTGAGTTTTAGAAACCTTTCGTATTCACAGTGTGTCCGTTCTCTAGGTTTCCCGTACATGTTATAACTGTAGTAATATTCCCTTCAACCTGGAGAGTTGGGACCCATGCAATGGGTGCCATGCATTATTGCTTTTAAGGGTCTGCATTTGCTTACCAAATCTTACCAATCCTCTCAGTCCCAAGTGTCCAGCCTTATGCCACATCCAGCTGTCGTTGTAGATAGGGTCATTCCAGGTTTCATCAGAGACCCTGAAGGAATTGTAAAGAATTTCCCAGTTTTTTTGTTTTGTTTTTGAAACTCCTTTTTATAGTGGGTTTGAGCTGATTCTCGCTGCCATGTTTATGCCAGTCTAGACACACTTGATTCCCTTACGGAGACATATCAATACATAGGTTTTAAGATTCTTACTAGTCAGATATATTCCTCTGCGGGAAATATGGGGTTTTGAGTCCCTTTCACTGAGGAAGGTGTAGGTCTTGTCTATGCCATAGTTGGTTTTTGGAACGGTACGTGTGCTTATATCAAACTCTGGTTTTATGCATCACCCCACCTCTCCTTTCCCTTAAGCAGGCATAAGAGTGTTTTCTAAATGTGAGACACTGTTCTCTTTCCTAACTCAGTTCAAGTGTAGCCATGTTTACAGGATCTTCATAAGTGATATCTTATGATAAGTTTCTTTTTCTGTGTGACTTATTTCATTTAGAATCATCGTACCTGAATCCACCCATTTTGCTGCTACTGGTCTTATGACATTGATTTCATGGCTGAGGGATATTCCATCGTACGTAAGTACCACAATTTTTTGAACCATTTTTATATTTCTTGGGATATTTAAGGTGTACACAAGTTGATGTCCTTGTAAGCAGTGCAGCCCTAAATTTTGGGGTGGCTCTGACTTATTGATTTTCAGTTTTCCCAAGGTATATTCCCTAGACTGGAAGTGCCCTTGGCTCTGTAGCTCTGTTCTTTACTTGTTTTAGGGAACACAATGTACTCCTCCAGAGAGGCAGTTGGCAATTTATATGCCGCCCATCAGCACAACAAGGCTCCCTGTTCTCCAGGGCCTGTCTTGCCTTTCTGGTTTTTACACATTTTGTGGATATCCCTTTTGACCGGTGGGAAGTGATACTTCTTTGTAGTGCAGATTTGCATTGCCCGCTTGCTTGCTTGGCCAAAAAGGGCGTATGCGTTTTCTCCTGAATATATTAAGGAGAAAACGCATACGCCCTTTTTAGCCAAGTGCATCATTGTCGAAGTTGTGCCCCTCTTCCTGTGCTTTAAAGGCGAATCCAACGTACATGTTGAAATGTGTTTCCTGCTATTCTGCCTCGCTTTCCAGTCCGCCTCGTTGCCTTCCCTCAACAGATTTTTGGATGTTAGTTGTCCTTTATTAATCGGCCAGTTTGTGAATTGCTGTGCCCCTGAGCTCCATTTTTCAACTCGTTTTTGGTGAGCTGACCGCAAGTCCAAGATTTTGCTTCAGGACCTATACTGGTTCCCGGTGGGTGGCTGAGACTTTGGTTAATTCTTCTCCCTGCCTTGAAATTACAGTGATATGTGCCCGTCCAAATGCCTGACAGCTACTCTCTCATTGGTTCTCCCTCTTCCCTTTCATCCTCTGCCAAATTGGCAACCTGTGTGAACCAGGAGGTTAAAGGGGCTGTCTCTCCAATAGGGAGGTTGATAGTAAAGCAGATGGAAAGTCAAACAGGAGCACCAGGAGAGGGACTATTCGTTGAGTTTTAGAAACCTTTCGTATTCACAGTGTGTCTGTTCTCTAGGTTTCCCGTACATGTTATAGCTGTAGTAATATTCCCTTCAACCTGGAGAGTTGGGACCCATGGAATGTGTGCCATGCATTATTGCTTTAAAGGGTCTGCATTTGCTCTCCCAATCTCACCAATCGTCTCAGTCCCAAGTGTCCCTCCTTATGCCACATCCAGCTGTCGTTGTAGATAGGGTCATTCCAGGTTTCATCAGAGACCCTGAAGGAATTGTAAAGAATTTCCCAGTTTTTTTGTTTTGTTTTTGAAATTCCTTTTTATAGTGGGTTTGAGCTGATTCTCGCTGCCATGTTTATGCCAGTCTAGACACACTTGATTCCCTTACGCAGACATATCAATACATAGGTTTTAAGATTTTTACTAGTCAGATATGTTCCTCTGCTGGAAATATGGGGTTTTGAGTCCCTTTCACTGAGGAAGGTGTAGGTCTTGTCTATTCCATAGTTGGTTTTTGGAACGGTACCTGTGCTTATATCAAACTCTGGTTTTATGCATCACCCCACCTCTCCTTCCCCCTTAAGCAGGCATAAGAGTGTTTTCTAAATGTGAGACACTGTTCTCTTTCCTAACTCAGTTCAAGTGTAACCATGTTTACAGGATCTTCATAAGTGATATCTTATGATAAGTTTCTTTTTCTGTGTGACTTATTTCACTTAGAATCATCGTACCTCAATCCACCCATTTTGCTGCTACTGGTCTTAAGATATTGATTTCATGGCTGAGGGATATTCCATCGTACGTAAGTACCACAATTTTTTGAACCATTTTAATATTTCCTGGGATATTTAAGGTGTACCCAAGTTGAGGTCCTTGTAAGCAGTGCAGCCCTAAATTTTGGAGTGGCTCTGTCTTATTGATTTTCAGTTTTCCCAAGGTATATTCCCTAGACTGGAAGTGTCCTTGGCTCTGTAGCTCTGTTCTTTACTTGTTTTAGGGAACACAATGTACTCCTCCAGAGAGGCAGTTGGCAATTTACATCCCGCCCATCAGCATAAGAAGGCTCCCTGTTCTCCAGGGCCTTTCTTGCCTTTCTGGTTTTTACATATTTTGTGGATGTCCCTTTTGACCGGTGGGAAGTGATACTTCTTTGTAGTGCAGATTTGCATTGCCCGCTTGCTTGCTTGGCCAAAAAGGGGGTATGCGTTTTCTCCTGAATATATTCAGGTGAAAACGCATACGCTCTTTTTGGCCAAGTGCATCATTGTCGAAGTTGTGCCCCTCTTCCTGTGCTTTAAAGGCGATTCCAAGGTACCTCTTGAAATCTGTTTCCTGCTATTCTGCCTCGCTTTCAAGTCAGCCTCCTAGCCTTACCTCAACAGATTTTTGGACGATCCTTATCCTTTATTACTGGCCAGTTTGTGAATTGCTGTGCCCCTGAGCTCCATTTTTCAACTCGTTTTTGGTGAGCTGACAGCAAGTCCAAAATTTTGGTTCAAGACCTACACTGATTCCCGGAGGGTGGCTGAGATTTTGGTTAATTCTTCTTCCTGCCGGGAAGTAAGAGTGATATGTTCAAGTCCAAATGCCTAACAGCTACTCTCTCTTTGGTTCTCCCCCTTCCCTTTCATCCTCTGCCAAATTGGCAACCTGTGCGAACCAGGAGGTTAAAGGGGCTGTCTCTCCAAGTTGGGAGGTTGATAGTAAAGCAGGTGGAAAGTCAAACCAGAGCACCAGGAGAGGGACAATTTGTTGAGTTTTAGAAACCTTTCGTATTCACAGTGTGTCCATTCTCTAGGTTTCCCATACTTGTTAGAGCTGTAGTAATATTCCCTTCAACCTGGAGAGTTGGGACCCATGGAATGGGTGCCAGGCATTTGTGCTTTAAAGGGTCTGCATTTGCTCACCCAATCTCACCAATCGTCTCAGTCCCAACTGTCCAGCCTTATTTCACATCCAGCTGTCATTGTAGATAGGATCTTTCCAGGTTTCATCAGAGACCCTGAAAGAATTGTAAAGAATTTCGCAGTTTTTTTGATTTGTTTTCGAAATTCCTTTTTATAGTGGGTTTGAGCTGATTCTCGCTGCCATGTTTATGCCAGTCTAGACACACTTGATTCCCTTACGGAGAAATTTCAATACATAGGTTTTAAGATTCTTACTAGTCAGATATATTCCTCTGCGGGAAATATGGGGTTTTGAGTCCCTTTCACTGAGGAAGGTGTAGGTCTTGTCTATTCCATAGTTGGTTTTTGGAACGGTACCTGTGCTTATATCAAACTCTGGTTTTATGCATCACCCCACCTCTCCTTCCCCCTTAAGCAGGCATAAGAGTGTTTTCTAAATGTGAGACACTGTTCTCTTTCCTAAATCAGTTCAAGTGTAGCCATGTTTACAGGATCTTCATTAGTGATATCTTATGATAAGTTTCTTTTTCTGTGTGACTTATTTCACTTAGAATCATCATACCTGAATCCACCCATTTTGCTGCTACTGGTCTTATGACATTGATTTCATGGCTGAGGGATATTCCATCGTACGTAGGTACCACAATTTTTTGAACCATTTTAATATTTCCTGGGATATTTATGGTGTACCCAAGTTGAGATCCTTGTAAGCAGTGCAGCCCTAAATATTGGGCTTGCTCTGTCTTATTGATTTTCAGTTTTCCCAAGGTATATTTCCTAGACTGGAAGTGCCCTTGGCTCTGTAGCTCTGTTCTTTCCTTGTTTTAGGAAACACAATGCACTCCTCCATAGAGGCAGTTGGCAATTTACATCCCGCGCATCAGCATAACAAGGCTCCCTGTTCTCCAGGGCCTGTCTTGCCTTTCTGGTTTTTACACATTTTGTGGATGTCCCTTTTGACCGGTGGGAAGTGATACTTCTTTGTAGTGCAGATTTGCATTGCCCGCTTGCTTGCTTGGCCAAAAAGGGCGTATGCGTTTTCTCCTGAATATATTAAGGAGAAAACGCATACGCCCTTTTTAGCCAAGTGCATCATTGTCGAAGTTGTGCCCCTCTTCCTGTGCTTTAAAGGCGAATCCAACGTACATGTTGAAATGTGTTTCCTGCTATTCTGCCTCGCTTTCCAGTCTGCCTCGTTGCCTTCCCTCAACAGATTTTTGGATGTTAGTTGTCCTTTATTAATCGGCCAGTTTGTGAATTGCTGTGCCCCTGAGCTCCATTTTTCAACTCGTTTTTGGTGAGCTGACCGCAAGTCCAAGATTTTGGTTCAGGACCTATACTGGTTCCCGGTGGGTGGCTGAGACTTTGGTTAATTCTTCTCCCTGCCTTGAAATTACAGTGATATGTGCCCGTCCAAATGCCTGACAGCTACTCTCTCATTGGTTCTCCCTCTTCCCTTTCATCCTCTGCCAAATTGGCAACCTGTGTGAACCAGGAGGTTAAAGGGGCTGTCTCTCCAATAGGGAGGTTGATAGTAAAGCAGATGGAAAGTCAAACAGGAGCACCAGGAGAGGGACTATTCGTTGAGTTTTAGAAACCTTTCGTATTCACAGTGTGTCTGTTCTCTAGGTTTCCCGTACATGTTATAGCTGTAGTAATATTCCCTTCAACCTGGAGAGTTGGGACCCATGGAATGGGTGCCATGCATTATTGCTTTAAAGGGTCTGCATTTGCTCTCCCAATCTCACCAATCGTCTCAGTCCCAAGTGTCCCTCCTTATGCCACATCCAGCTGTCGTTGTAGATAGGGTCATTCCAGGATTCATCAGAGACCCTGAAGGAATTGTAAAGAATTTCCCAGTTTTTTTGTTTTGTTTTTGAAATTCCTTTTTATAGTGGGTTTGAGCTGATTCTCGCTGCCATGTTTATGCCAGTCTAGACACACTTGATTCCCTTACGCAGACATATCAATACATAGGTTTTAAGATTTTTACTAGTCAGATATGTTCCTCTGCGGGAAATATGGGGTTTTGAGTCCCTTTCACTGAGGAAGGTGTAGGTCTTGTCTATTCCATAGTTGGTTTTTGGAACGGTACCTGTGCTTATATCAAACTCTGGTTTTATGCATCACCCCACCTCTCCTTCCCCCTTAAGCAGGCATAAGAGTGTTTTCTAAATGTGAGACACTGTTCTCTTTCCTAACTCAGTTCACGTGTAACCATGTTTACAGGATCTTCATAAGTGATATCTTATGATAAGTTTCTTTTTCTGTGTGACTTATTTCACTTAGAATCATCGTACCTCAATCCACCCATTTTGCTGCTACTGGTCTTAAGATATTGATTTCATGGCTGAGGGATATTCCATCGTACGTAAGTACCACAATTTTTTGAACCATTTTTATATTTCCTGGGATATTTAAGGTGTACCCAAGTTGAGGTCCTTGTAAGCAGTGCAGCCCTAAATTTTGGGGTGGCTCTGTCTTATTGATTTTCAGTTTTCCCAAGGTATATTCCCTAGACTGGAAGTGCCCTTGGCTCTGTAGCTCTGTTCTTTACTTGTTTTAGGGAACACAATGTACTCCTCCAGAGAGGCAGTTGGCAATTTACATCCCGCCCATCAGCATAACAAGGCTCCCTGTTCTCCAGGGCCTGTCTTGCCTTTCTGGTTTTTACACATTTTGTGGATGTCCCTTTTGACCGGTGGGAAGTGATACTTCTTTGTAGTGCAGATTTGCATTGCCCGCTTGCTTGCTTGGGCAAAAAGGGCGTATGCGTTTTCTCCTGAATATATTCAGGAGAAAACGCATACGCCCTTTTTGGCCAAGTGCATCATTGTCGAAGTTGTGCCCCTCTTCCTGTGCTTTAAAGGCGATTCCAACGTACCTCTTGAAATCTGTTTCCTGCTATTCTGCCTCGCTTTCAAGTGCGCCTCGTTGCCTTCCCTCAACAGATTTTTGGACGATAGTTGTCCTTTATTACTCGGCCAGTTTGTGAATTGCTGTGCCCCTGAGCTCCATTTTTCAACTCGTTTTTGGTGAGGTGACCGCAACTCCGAAATTTTGGTTCAGGACCTATACTGGTTCCCGGAGAGTTGCTGAGTCTTTGGTTAATTCTTCTTCCTTCCGGGAAATTACGGTGATATGTGCCCGTCCAAATGCCTAACAGCTACTCTCTCATTTGTTCACCCTCTTCCCTTTCATCCTCTGCAAAATTGGAAACCTGTGCGAACCAGGAGGTTAAAGGGGCTGTCTCTCCAAGTTGGGAAATTGATAGTAAAGCAGATGGAAAGTCAAACCGGAGCACCAGGAGAGGGACTATTCGTTGAGTTTTAGAAACCTTTCGTATTCACAGTGTGTCCGTTCTCTAGGTTTCCCGTACATGTTATAACTGTAGTAATATTCCCTTCAAACTGGAGAGTTGGGACCCATGCAATGGGTGCCATGCATTATTGCCTTTAAGGGTCTGCATTTGCTTACCAAATCTCACCAATCCTCTCAGTCCCAAGTGTCCAGCCTTATGCCACATCCAGCTGTCGTTGTAGATAGGGTCATTCCAGGTTTCATCAGAGACCCTGAAGGAATTGTAAAGAATTTCCCAGTTTTTTTGTTTTGTTTTTGAAACTCCTTTTTATAGTGGGTTTGAGCTGATTCTCGCTGCCATGTTTATGCCAGTCTAGACACACTTGATTCCCTTACGGAGACATATCAATACATAGGTTTTAAGATTCTTACTAGTCAGATATATTCCTCTGCGGGAAATATGGGGTTTTGAGTCCCTTTCACTGAGGAAGGTGTAGGTCTTGTCTATGCCATAGTTGGTTTTTGGAACGGTACGTGTGCTTATATCATACTCTGGTTTTATGCATCACCCCACCTCTCCTTTCCCTTAAGCAGGCATAAGAGTGTTTTCTAAATGTGAGACACTGTTCTCTTTCCTAACTCAGTTCAAGTGTAGCCATGTTTACAGGATCTTCATAAGTGATATCTTATGATAAGTTTCTTTTTCTGTGTGACTTATTTCATTTAGAATCATCGTACCTGAATCCACCCATTTTGCTGCTACTGGTCTTATGACATTGATTTCATGGCTGAGGGATATTCCATCGTACGTAAGTACCACAATTTTTTGAACCATTTTTATATTTCTTGGGATATTTAAGGTGTACCCAAGTTGATGTCCTTGTAAGCAGTGCAGCCCTAAATTTTGGGGTGGCTCTGACTTATTGATTTTCAGTTTTCCCAAGGTATATTCCCTAGACTGGAAGTGCCCTTGGCTCTGTAGCTCTGTTCTTTACTTGTTTTAGGGAACACAATGTACTCCTCCAGAGAGGCAGTTGGCAATTTATATGCCGCCCATCAGCACAACAAGGCTCCCTGTTCTCCAGGGCCTGTCTTGCCTTTCTGGTTTTTACACATTTTGTGGATATCCCTTTTGACCGGTGGGAAGTGATACTTCTTTGTAGTGCAGATTTGCATTGCCCGCTTGCTTGCTTGGCCAAAAAGGGCGTATGCGTTTTCTCCTGAATATATTAAGGAGAAAACGCATACGCCCTTTTTAGCCAAGTGCATCATTGTCGAAGTTGTGCCCCTCTTCCTGTGCTTTAAAGGCGAATCCAACGTACATGTTGAAATGTGTTTCCTGCTATTCTGCCTCGCTTTCCAGTCCGCCTCGTTGCCTTCCCTCAACAGATTTTTGGATGTTAGTTGTCCTTTATTAATCGGCCAGTTTGTGAATTGCTGTGCCCCTGAGCTCCATTTTTCAACTCGTTTTTGGTGAGCTGACCGCAAGTCCAAGATTTTGGTTCAGGACCTATACTGGTTCCCGGTGGGTGGCTGAGACTTTGGTTAATTCTTCTCCCTGCCTTGAAATTACAGTGATATGTGCCCGTCCAAATGCCTGACAGCTACTCTCTCATTGGTTCTCCCTCTTCCCTTTCATCCTCTGCCAAATTGGCAACCTGTGTGAACCAGGAGGTTAAAGGGGCTGTCTCTCCAATAGGGAGGTTGATAGTAAAGCAGATGGAAAGTCAAACAGGAGCACCAGGAGAGGGACTATTCGTTGAGTTTTAGAAACCTTTCGTATTCACAGTGTGTCTGTTCTCTAGGTTTCCCGTACATGTTATAGCTGTAGTAATATTCCCTTCAACCTGGAGAGTTGGGACCCATGGAATGGGTGCCATGCATTATTGCTTTAAAGGGTCTGCATTTGCTCTCCCAATCTCACCAATCGTCTCAGTCCCAAGTGTCCCTCCTTATGCCACATCCAGCTGTCGTTGTAGATAGGGTCATTCCAGGTTTCATCAGAGACCCTGAAGGAATTGTAAAGAATTTCCCAGTTTTTTTGTTTTGTTTTTGAAATTCCTTTTTATAGTGGGTTTGAGCTGATTCTCGCTGCCATGTTTATGCCAGTCTAGACACACTTGATTCCCTTACGCAGACATATCAATACATAGGTTTTAAGAATTTACTAGTCAGATATGTTCCTCTGCGGGAAATATGGGGTTTTGAGTCCCTTTCACTGAGGAAGGTGTAGGTCTTGTCTATTCCATAGTTGGTTTTTGGAACGGTACCTGTGCTTATATCAAACTCTGGTTTTATGCATCACCCCACCTCTCCTTCCCCCTTAAGCAGGCATAAGAGTGTTTTCTAAATGTGAGACACTGTTCTCTTTCCTAACTCAGTTCAAGTGTAACCATGTTTACAGGATCTTCATAAGTGATATCTTATGATAAGTTTCTTTTTCTGTGTGACTTATTTCACTTAGAATCATCGTACCTCAATCCACCCATTTTGCTGCTACTGGTCTTAAGATATTGATTTCATGGCTGAGGGATATTCCATCGTACGTAAGTACCACAATTTTTTGAACCATTTTTATATTTCCTAGGATATTTAAGGTGTACCCAAGTTGAGGTCCTTCTAAGCAGTGCAGCCCTAAATTTTGGGGTGGCTCTGTCTTATTGATTTTCAGTTTTCCCAAGGTATATTCCCTAGACTGGAAGTGCCCTTGGCTCTGTAGCTCTGTTCTTTACTTGTTTTAGGGAACACAATGTACTCCTCCAGAGAGGCAGTTGGCAATTTACATCCCGCCCATCAGCATAACAAGGCTCCCTGTTCTCCACGGCCTGTCTTGCCTTTCTGGTTTTTACACATTTGGTGGATTTCCCTTTTGACCGGTGGGAAGTGATACTTCTTTGTAGTGCAGATTTGCATTGCCCGCTTGCTTGCTTGGGCAAAAAGGGCGTATGCGTTTTCTCCTGAATATATTCAGGAGAAAACGCATACGCCCTTTTTGGCCAAGTGCATCATTGTCGAAGTTGTGCCCCTCTTCCTGTGCTTTAAAGGCGATTCCAACGTACCTCTTGAAATCTGTTTCCTGCTATTCTGCCTCGCTTTCAAGTGCGCCTCGTTGCCTTCCCTCAACAGATTTTTGGACGATAGTTGTCCTTTATTACTCAGCCAGTTTGTGAATTGCTGTGCCCCTGAGCTCCATTTTTCAACTCGTTTTTGGTGAGGTGACCGCAACTCCGAAATTTTGGTTCAGGACCTATACTGGTTCCCGGAGAGTTGCTGAGTCTTTGATTAATTCTTCTTCCTTCCGGGAAATTACGGTGATATGTGCCCGTCCAAATGCCTAACAGCTACTCTCTCATTTGTTCTCCCTCTTCCCTTTCATCCTCTGCAAAATTGGAAACCTGTGCGAACCAGGAGGTTAAAGGGGCTGTCTCTCCAAGTTGGGAAATTGATAGTAAAGCAGATGGAAAGTCAAACCGGAGCACCAGGAGAGGGACTATTCGTTGAGTTTTAGAAACCTTTCATATTCACAGTGTGTCCGTTCTCTAGGTTTCCCGTACATGTTATAACTGTAGTAATATTCCCTTCAACCTGGAGAGTTGGGACCCATGCAATGGGTGCCATGCATTATTGCTTTTAAGGGTCTGCATTTGCTTACCAAATCTCACCAATCCTCTCAGTCCCAAGTGTCCAGCCTTATGCCACATCCAGCTGTCGTTGTAGATAGGGTCATTCCAGGTTTCATCAGAGACCCTGAAGGAATTGTAAAGAATTTCCCAGTTTTTTTGTTTTGTTTTTGAAACTCCTTTTTATAGTGGGTTTGAGCTGATTCTCGCTGCCATGTTTATGCCAGTCTAGACACACTTGATTCCCTTACGGAGACATATCAATACATAGGTTTTAAGATTCTTACTAGTCAGATATATTCCTCTGCGGGAAATATGGGGTTTTGAGTCCCTTTCACTGAGGAAGGTGTAGGTCTTGTCTATGCCATAGTTGGTTTTTGGAACGGTACGTGTGCTTATATCAAACTCTGGTTTTATGCATCACCCCACCTCTCCTTTCCCTTAAGCAGGCATAAGAGTGTTTTCTAAATGTGAGACACTGTTCTATTTCCTAACTCAGTTCAAGTGTAGCCATGTTTACAGGATCTTCATAAGTAATATCTTATGATAAGTTTCTTTTTCTGTGTCTTATTTCATTTAGAATCATCGTACCTGAATCCACCCATTTTGCTGCTACTGGTCTTATGACATTGATTTCATGGCTGAGGGATATTCCATCGTACGTAAGTACCACAATTTTTTGAACCATTTTTATATTTCTTGGGATATTTAAGGTGTACCCAAGTTGATGTCCATGTAAGCAGTGCAGCCCTAAATTTTGGGGTGGCTCTGACTTATTGATTTTCAGTTTTCCCAAGGTATATTCCCTAGACTGGAAGTGCCCTTGGCTCTGTAGCTCTGTTCTTTACTTGTTTTAGGGAACACAATGTACTCCTCCAGAGAGGCAGTTGGCAATTTATATGCCGCCCATCAGCACAACAAGGCTCCCTGTTCTCCAGGGCCTGTCTTGCCTTTCTGGTTTTTACACATTTTGTGGATATCCCTTTTGACCGGTGGGAAGTGATACTTCTTTGTAGTGCAGATTTGCATTGCCCGCTTGCTTGCTTGGCCAAAAAGGGCGTATGCGTTTTCTCCTGAATATATTAAGGAGAAAACGCATACGCCCTTTTTAGCCAAGTGCATCATTGTCGAAGTTGTGCCCCTCTTCCTGTGCTTTAAAGGCGAATCCAACGTACATGTTGAAATGTGTTTCCTGCTATTCTGCCTCGCTTTCCAGTCCGCCTCGTTGCCTTCCCTCAACAGATTTTTGGATGTTAGTTGTCCTTTATTAATCGGCCAGTTTGTGAATTGCTGTGCCCCTGAGCTCCATTTTTCAACTCGTTTTTGGTGAGCTGACCGCAAGTCCAAGATTTTGGTTCAGGACCTATACTGGTTCCCGGTGGGTGGCTGAGACTTTGGTTAATTTTTCTCCCTGCCTTGAAATTACAGTGATATGTGCCCGTCCAAATGCCTGACAGCTACTCTCTCATTGGTTCTCCCTCTTCCCTTTCATCCTCTGCCAAATTGGCAACCTGTGTGAACCAGGAGGTTAAAGGGGCTGTCTCTCCAATAGGGAGGTTGATAGTAAAGCAGATGGAAAGTCAAACAGGAGCACCAGGAGAGGGACTATTCGTTGAGTTTTAGAAACCTTTCGTATTCACAGTGTGTCTGTTCTCTAGGTTTCCCGTACATGTTATAGCTGTAGTAACATTCCCTTCAACCTGGAGAGTTGGGACCCATGGAATGGGTGCCATGCATTATTGCTTTAAAGGGTCTGCATTTGCTCTCCCAATCTCACCAATCGTCTCAGTCCCAAGTGTCCCTCCTTATGCCACATCCAGCTGTCGTTGTAGATAGGGTCATTCCAGGTTTCATCAGAGACCCTGAAGGAATTGTAAAGAATTTCCCAGTTTTTTTGTTTTGTTTTTGAAATTCCTTTTTATAGTGGGTTTGAGCTGATTCTCGCTGCCATGTTTATGCCAGTCTAGACACACTTGATTCCCTTACGCAGACATATCAATACATAGGTTTTAAGATTTTTACTAGTCAGATATGTTCCTCTGCGGGAAATATGGGGTTTTGAGTCCCTTTCACTGAGGAAGGTGTAGGTCTTGTCTATTCCATAGTTGGTTTTTGGAACGGTACCTGTGCTTATATCAAACTCTGGTTTTATGCATCACCCCACCTCTCCTTCCCCCTTAAGCAGGCATAAGAGTGTTTTCTAAATGTGAGACACTGTTCTCTTTCCTAACTCAGTTCAAGTGTAACCATGTTTACAGGATCTTCATAAGTGATATCTTATGATAAGTTTCTTTTTCTGTGTGACTTATTTCACTTAGAATCATCGTACCTCAATCCACCCATTTTGCTGCTACTGGTCTTAAGATATTGATTTCATGGCTGAGGGATATTCCATCGTACGTAAGTACCACAATTTTTTGAACCATTTTTATATTTCCTGGGATATTTAAGGTGTACCCAAGTTGAGGTCCTTGTAAGCAGTGCAGCCCTAAATTTTGGGGTGGCTCTGTCTTATTGATTTTCAGTTTTCCCAAGGTATATTCCCTAGACTGGAAGTGCCCTTGGCTCTGTAGCTCTGTTCTTTACTTGTTTTAGGGAACACAATGTACTCCTCCAGAGAGGCAGTTGGCAATTTACATCCCGCCCATCAGCATAACAAGGCTCCCTGTTCTCCAGGGCCTGTCTTGCCTTTCTGGTTTTTACACATTTTGTGGATGTCCCTTTTGACCGGTGGGAAGTGATACTTCTTTGTAGTGCAGATTTGCATTGCCCGCTTGCTTGCTTGGGCAAAAAGGGCGTATGCGTTTTCTCCTGAATATATTCAGGAGAAAACGCATACGCCCTTTTTGGCCAAGTGCATCATTGTCGAAGTTGTGCCCCTCTTCCTGTGCTTTAAAGGTGATTCCAACGTACCTCTTGAAATCTGTTTCCTGCTATTCTGCCTCGCTTTCAAGTGCGCCTCGTTGCCTTCCCTCAACAGATTTTTGGACGATAGTTGTCCTTTATTACTCGGCCAGTTTGTGAATTGCTGTGCCCCTGAGCTCCATTTTTCAACTCGTTTTTGGTGAGGTGACCGCAACTCCGAAATTTTGGTTCAGGACCTATACTGGTTCCCGGAGAGTTGCTGAGTCTTTGGTTAATTCTTCTTCCTTCCGGGAAATTACGGTGATATGTGCCCGTCCAAATGCCTAACAGCTACTCTCTCATTTGTTCTCCCTCTTCCCTTTCATCCTCTGCAAAATTGGAAACCTGTGCGAACCAGGAGGTTAAAGGGGCTGTCTCTCCAAGTTGGGAAATTGATAGTAAAGCAGATGGAAAGTCAAACCGGAGCACCAGGAGAGGGACTATTCGTTGAGTTTTAGAAACCTTTCGTATTCACAGTGTGTCCGTTCTCTAGGTTTCCCGTACATGTTATAACTGTAGTAATATTCCCTTCAACCTGGAGAGTTGGGACCCATGCAATGGGTGCCATGCATTATTGCTTTTAAGGGTCTGCATTTGCTTACCAAATCTCACCAATCCTCTCAGTCCCAAGTGTCCAGCATTATGCCACATCCAGCTGTCGTTGTAGATAGGGTCATTCCAGGTTTCATCAGAGACCCTGAAGGAATTGTAAAGAATTTCCCAGTTTTTTTGTTTTGTTTTTGAAACTCCTTTTTATAGTGGGTTTGAGCTGATTCTCGCTGCCATGTTTATGCCAGTCTAGACACACTTGATTCCCTTACGGAGACATATCAGTACATAGGTTTTAAGATTCTTACTAGTCAGATATATTCCTCTGCGGGAAATATGGGGTTTTGAGTCCCTTTCACTGAGGAAGGTGTAGGTCTTGTCTATGCCATAGTTGGTTTTTGGAACAGTACGTGTGCTTATATCAAACTCTGGTTTTATGCATCACCCCACCTCTCCTTTCCCTTAAGCAGGCATAAGAGTGTTTTCTAAATGTGAGACACTGTTCTCTTTCCTAACTCAGTTCAAGTGTAGCCATGTTTACAGGATCTTCATAAGTGATATCTTATGATAAGTTTCTTTTTCTGTGTGACTTATTTCATTTAGAATCATCGTACCTGAATCCACCCATTTTGCTGCTACTGGTCTTATAACATTGATTTCATGGCTGAGGGATATTCCATCGTACGTAAGTACCACAATTTTTTGAACCATTTTTATATATCCTGGGATATTTAAGGTGTACCCAAGTTGATGTCCTTGTAAGCAGTGCAGCCCTAAATTTTGGGGTGGCTCTGTCTTATTGATTTTCAGTTTTCCCAAGGTATATTCCCTAGACTGGAAGTGCCCTTGGCTCTGTAGCTCTGTTCTTTACTTGTTTTAGGGAACACAATGTACTCCTCCAGAGAGGCAGTTGGCAATTTACATCCCGCCCATATGCATAACAAGGCTCCCTGTTCTCCAGGGCCTGTCTTGCCTTTCTGGTTTTTACACATTTTGTGGATATCCCTTTTGACCGGTGGGAAGTGATACTTCTTTGTAGTGCAGATTTGCATTGCCCGCTTGCTTGCTTGGCCAAAAAGGGCGTATGCGTTTTCTCCTGAATATATTCAGGAGAAAATGCATACGCCCTTTTTAGCCAAGTGCATCATTGTCGAAGTTGTGCCCCTCTTCCTGTGCTTTAAAGGCGATTCCAACGTACCTCTTGAAATCTGTTTCCTGCTATTCTGCCTCGCTTTCAAGTCCGCCTCGTTGCCTTCCCTGAAAAGATTTTTGGACGATAGTTGTCCTTTATTACTCGGCCAGTTTGTGAATTGCTGTACCCCTGAGCTCCATTTTTCAACTCGTTTTTTTGTGAGCTGACTGCAAGTCCAACATTTTGGTTCAGGACCTATGCTCGTTCCCAGTGGGGGGCTGAGACTTTGGTTAATTCTTCTTCCTGCCGGGAAGTTAGAGTGATATGTGCCCGTCCAAATACCTAACAGCTACTCTCTCATTGGTTCTCCCTCTTCCCTTTCATCCTCTGCCAAATTGGCAACCTGTACGAACCAGGAGGTTAAAGGGGCAGTCTCTCCAATTTGGGAAGTTGATAGTAAAGCAGTTGGAAAGTCAAATCGGAGCACCAGGAGAGGGACTATTCGTTGAGCTTTAGAAACCTTTCGTATTCACAGTGTGTCCGTTCTCTAAGTTTTCTGAACATGTTATAGCTGTAGTAATATTCCCTTCAACCTGGAGAGTTGGGACCCATGGAATGGGTGTCAGGCCTTTGTGCTTTAAATGGTCTGCATTTGCTCACCCAATTTCACCAATCCTCTCAGTCCCAAGTTTCCAGCCTTATGCCACATCCAGCTGTCGTTGTAGATAGGGTCATTCCAGGTTTCATCAGAGACCCTGAAGGAATTGTAAAGCATTTCCCTGTTTTTTTGTTTTGTTTTTGAAATTCCTTTTTATACTGGGTTTGAGCTGATTCTCGCTGCCATGTTTATGCCAGTCTAGACACACATGATTCCCTTACGGAGACATATCAATACATAGGTTTTAAGATTCTTACTATTCAGATATATTCCTCTGCGGGAAATATGGGGTTTTGAGTCCCTTTCACTGAGGAAGGTGTAGGTCTTGTCTATTCCATAGTTGGTTTTTGGAACGGTACCTGTGCTTATATCAAACTCTGGTTTTATGCATCACCCCACCTCTCCTTCCCCCTTAAGCAGGCATAAGAGTGTTTTCTAAATGTGAGACACTGTTCTCTTTCCTAACTCACTTCAAGTGTAGCCATGTTTACAGGATCTTCATAAGTGATATCTTATGATAAGTTTCTTTTTCTGTGTGACTTATTTCACTTAGAATCATCGTACCTGAATCCACCCATTTTGCTGCTACTTGTCTTATGACATTGATTTCATGGCTGAGGGATATTCCATCGTACGTAAGTACCACAATTTTTTGAACCATTTTTATATTTCTTGGGATATTTAAGGTGTACCCAAGTTGATGTCCTTGTAAGCAGTGCAGCCCTAAATTTTGGGGTGGCTCTGTCTTATTGATTTTCAGTTTTCCCAATGTATATTCCCTAGACTGGAAGTGCCCTTGGCTCTGTAGCTCTCTTGTTTACTTGTTTTAGGGAACACAATGCACTCCTCCAGAGAGGCAGTTGGCAATTTACATCCCGCCCATCAGCATAACAAGGCTCCCTGTTCTCCAGGGCCTGTCTTGCCTTTCTGGTTTTTACACATTTTGTGGATGTCCCTTTTGACCGGTGGGAAGTGATACTTCTTTGTAGTGCAGATTTGCATTGCCCGCTTGCTTGCTTGGGCAAAAAGGGCGTATGCGTTTTTTCCTGAATATATTCAGGAGAAAACGCATACGCCCTTTTTGGCCAAGTGCATCATTGTCGAAGTTGTGCCCCTCTTCCTGTGCTTTAAAGGCGATTCCAACGTACCTCTTGAAATCTGTTTCCTGCTATTCTGCCTCGCTTTCAAGTGCGCCTCGTTGCCTTCCCTCAGCAGATTTTTGGACAATAGTTGTCCTTTATTACTCGGCCAGTTTGTGAATTGCTGTGCCCCTGAGCTCCATTTTTCAACTCGTTTTTGGTGAGGTGACCGCAACTCCGAAATTTTTGTTCAGGACCTATACTGGTTCCCGGAGAGTTGCTGAGTCTTTGGTTAATTCTTCTTCCTTCCGGGAAATTACGGTGATATGTGCCCGTCCAAATGCCTAACAGCTACTCTCTCATTTGTTCTCCCTCTTCCCTTTCATCCTCTGCAAAATTGGAAACCTGTGCGAACCAGGAGGTTAAAGGGGCTGTCTCTCCAAGTTGGGAAATTGATAGTAAAGCAGATGGAAAGTCAAACCGGAGCACCAGGAGAGGGACTATTCGTTGAGTTTTAGAAACCTTTCGTATTCACAGTGTGTCCATTCTCTAGGTTTCCCGTACATGTTATAACTGTAGTAATATTCCCTTCAACCTGGAGAGTTGGGACCCATGCAATGGGTGCCATGCATTATTGCTTTTAAGGGTCTGCATTTGCTTACCAAATCTCACCAATCCTCTCAGTCCCAAGTGTCCAGCCTTATGCCACATCCAGCTGTCGTTGTAGATAGGGTCATTCCAGGTTTCATCAGAGACCCTGAAGGAATTGTAAAGAATTTCCCAGTTTTTTTGTTTTGTTTTTGAAACTCCTTTTTATAGTGGGTTTGAGCTGATTCTCGCTGCCATGTTTATGCCAGTCTAGACACACTTGATTCCCTTACGGAGACATATCAATACATAGGTTTTAAGATTCTTACTAGTCAGATATATTCCTCTGCGGGAAATATGGGGTTTTGAGTCCCTTTCACTGAGGAAGGTGTAGGTCTTGTCTATGCCATAGTTGGTTTTTGGAACGGTACGTGTGCTTATATCAAACTCTGGTTTTATGCATCACCCCACCTCTCCTTTCCCTTAAGCAGGCATAAGAGTGTTTTCTAAATGTGAGACACTGTTCTATTTCCTAACTCAGTTCAAGTGTAGCCATGTTTACAGGATCTTCATAAGTGATATCTTATGATAAGTTTCTTTTTCTGTGTGACTTATTTCATTTAGAATCATCGTACCTGAATCCACCCATTTTGCTGCTACTGGTCTTATGACATTGATTTCATGGCTGAGGGATATTCCATCGTACGTAAGTACCACAATTTTTTGAACCATTTTTATATTTCTTGGGATATTTAAGGTGTACCCAAGTTGATGTCCATGTAAGCAGTGCAGCCCTAAATTTTGGGGTGGCTCTGACTTATTGATTTTCAGTTTTCCCAAGGTATATTCCCTAGACTGGAAGTGCCCTTGGCTCTGTAGCTCTGTTCTTTACTTGTTTTAGGGAACACAATGTACTCCTCCAGAGAGGCAGTTGGCAATTTATATGCCGCCCATCAGCACAACAAGGCTCCCTGTTCTCCAGGGCCTGTCTTGCCTTTCTGGTTTTTACACATTTTGTGGATATCCCTTTTGACCGGTGGGAAGTGATACTTCTTTGTAGTGCAGATTTGCATTGCCCGCTTGCTTGCTTGGCCAAAAAGGGCGTATGCGTTTTCTCCTGAATATATTAAGGAGAAAACGCATACGCCCTTTTTAGCCAAGTGCATCATTGTCGAAGTTGTGCCCCTCTTCCTGTGCTTTAAAGGCGAATCCAACGTACATGTTGAAATGTGTTTCCTGCTATTCTGCCTCGCTTTCCAGTCCGCCTCGTTGCCTTCCCTCAACAGATTTTTGGATGTTAGTTGTCCTTTATTAATCGGCCAGTTTGTGAATTGCTGTGCCCCTGAGCTCCATTTTTCAACTCGTTTTTGGTGAGCTGACCGCAAGTCCAAGATTTTGGTTCAGGACCTATACTGGTTCCCGGTGGGTGGCTGAGACTTTGGTTAATTCTTCTCCCTGCCTTGAAATTACAGTGATATGTGCCCGTCCAAATGCCTGACAGCTACTCTCTCATTGGTTCTCCCTCTTCCCTTTCATCCTCTGCCAAATTGGCAACCTGTGTGAACCAGGAGGTTAAAGGGGCTGTCTCTCCAATAGGGAGGTTGATAGTAAAGCAGATGGAAAGTCAAACAGGAGCACCAGGAGAGGGACTATTCGTTGAGTTTTAGAAACCTTTCGTATTCACAGTGTGTCTGTTCTCTAGGTTTCCCGTACATGTTATCGCTGTAGTAATATTCCCTTCAACCTGGAGAGTTGGGACCCATGGAATGGGTGCCATGCATTATTGCTTTAAAGGGTCTGCATTTGCTCTCCCAATCTCACCAATCGTCTCAGTCCCAAGTGTCCCTCCTTATGCCACATCCAGCTGTCGTTGTAGATAGGGTCATTCCAGGTTTCATCAGAGACCCTGAAGGAATTGTAAAGAATTTCCCAGTTTTTTTGTTTTGTTTTTGAAATTCCTTTTTATAGTGGGTTTGAGCTGATTCTCGCTGCCATGTTTATGCCAGTCTAGACACACTTGATTCCCTTACGCAGACATATCAATACATAGGTTTTAAGATTTTTACTAGTCAGATATGTTCCTCTGCGGGAAATATGGGGTTTTGAGTCCCTTTCACTGAGGAAGGTGTAGGTCTTGTCTATTCCATAGTTGGTTTTTGGAACGGTACCTGTGCTTATATCAAACTCTGGTTTTATGCATCACCCCACCTCTCCTTCCCCCTTAAGCAGGCATAAGAGTGTTTTCTAAATGTGAGACACTGTTCTCTTTCCTAACTCAGTTCAAGTGTAACCATGTTTACAGGATCTTCATAAGTGATATCTTATGATAAGTTTCTTTTTCTGTGTGACTTATTTCACTTAGAATCATCGTACCTCAATCCACCCATTTTGCTGCTACTGGTCTTATGATATTGATTTCATGGCTGAGGGATATTCCATCGTACGTAATTACCACAATTTTTTGAACCATTTTTATATTTCCTGGGATATTTAAGGTGTACCCAAGTTGAGGTCCTTGTAAGCAGTGCAGCCCTAAATTTTGGGGTGGCTCTGTCTTATTGATTTTCAGTTTTCCCAAGGTATATTCCCTAGACTGGAAGTGCCCTTGGCTCTGTAGCTCTGTTCTTTACTTGTTTTAGGGAACACAATGTACTCCTCCAGAGAGGCAGTTGGCAATTTACATCCCGCCCATCAGCATAACAAGGCTCCCTGTTCTCCAGGGCCTGTCTTGCCTTTCTGGTTTTTACACATTTTGTGGATGTCCCTTTTGACCGGTGGGAAGTGATACTTCTTTGTAGTGCAGATTTGCATTGCCCGCTTGCTTGCTTGGGCAAAAAGGGCGTATGCGTTTTCTCCTGAATATATTCAGGAGAAAACGCATACGCCCTTTTTGGCCAAGTGCATCATTGTCGAAGTTGTGCCCCTCTTCCTGTGCTTTAAAGGCGATTCCAACGTACCTCTTGAAATCTGTTTCCTGCTATTCTGCCTCGCTTTCAAGTGCGCCTCGTTGCCTTCTCTCAACAGATTTTTGGACGATAGTTGTCCTTTATTACTCAGCCAGTTTGTGAATTGCTGTGCCCCTGAGCTCCATTTTTCAACTCGTTTTTGGTGAGGTGACCGCAACTCCAAAATTTTGGTTCAGGACCTATACTGGTTCCCGGAGAGTTGCTGAGTCTTTGATTAATTCTTCTTCCTTCCGGGAAATTACGGTGATATGTGCCCGTCCAAATGCCTAACAGCTACTCTCTCATTTGTTCTCCCTCTTCCCTTTCATCCTCTGCAAAATTGGAAACCTGTGCGAACCAGGAGGTTAAAGGGGCTGTCTCTCCAAGTTGGGAAATTGATAGTAAAGCAGATGGAAAGTCAAACCGGAGCACCAGGAGAGGGACTATTCTTTGAGTTTTAGAAACCTTTCATATTCACAGTGTGTCCGTTCTCTAGGTTTCCCGTACATGTTATAACTGTAGTAATATTCCCTTCAACCTGGAGAGTTGGGACCCATGCAATGGGTGCCATGCATTATTGCTTTTAAGGGTCTGCATTTGCTTACCAAATCTCACCAATCCTCTCAGTCCCAAGTGTCCAGCCTTATGCCACATCCAGCTGTCGTTGTAGATAGGGTCATTCCAGGTTTCATCAGAGACCCTGCAGGAATTGTAAAGAATTTCCCAGTTTTTTTGTTTTGTTTTTGAAACTCCTTTTTATAGTGGGTTTGAGCTGATTCTCGCTGCCATGTTTATGCCAGTCTAGACACACTTGATTCCCTTACGGAGACATATCAATACATAGGTTTTAAGATTCTTACTAGTCAGATATATTCCTCTGCGGGAAATATGGGGTTTTGAGTCCCTTTCACTGAGGAAGGTGTAGGTCTTGTCTATGCCATAGTTGGTTTTTGGAACGGTACGTGTGCTTATATCAAACTCTGGTTTTATGCATCACCCCACCTCTCCTTTCCCTTAAGCAGGCATAAGAGTGTTTTCTAAATGTGAGACACTGTTCTCTTTCCTAACTCAGTTCAAGTGTAGCCATGTTTACAGGATCTTCATAAGTGATATCTTATGATAAGTTTCTTTTTCTGTGTGACTTATTTCATTTAGAATCATCGTACCTGAATCCACCCATTTTGCTGCTACTGGTCTTATGACATTGATTTCATGGCTGAGGGATATTCCATCGTACGTAAGTACCACAATTTTTTGAACCATTTTTATATATCCTGGGATATTTAAGGTGTACCCAAGTTGATGTCCTTGTAAGCAGTGCAGCCCTAAATTTTGGGGTGGCTCTGTCTTATTGATTTTCAGTTTTCCCAAGGTATATTCCCTAGACTGGAAGTGCCCTTGGCTCTGTAGCTCTGTTCTTTACTTGTTTTAGGGAACACAATGTACTCCTCCAGAGAGGCAGTTGGCAATTTACATCCCGCCCATATGCATAACAAGGCTCCCTGTTCTCCAGGGCCTGTCTTGCCTTTCTGGTTTTTACACATTTTGTGGATATCCCTTTTGACCGGTGGGAAGTGATACTTCTTTGTAGTGCAGATTTGCATTGCCCGCTTGCTTGCTTGGCCAAAAAGGGCGTATGCGTTTTCTCCTGAATATATTCAGGAGAAAATGCATACGCCCTTTTTAGCCAAGTGCATCATTGTCGAAGTTGTGCCCCTCTTCCTGTGCTTTAAAGGCGATTCCAACGTACCTCTTGAAATCTGTTTCCTGCTATTCTGCCTCGCTTTCAAGTCCGCCTCGTTGCCTTCCCTGAAAAGATTTTTGGACGATAGTTGTCCTTTATTACTCGGCCAGTTTGTGAATTGCTGTACCCCTGAGCTCAATTTTTCAACTCGTTTTTTTGTGAGCTGACTGCAAGTCCAACATTTTGGTTCAGGACCTATGCTCGTTCCCAGTGGGGGGCTGAGACTTTGGTTAATTCTTCTTCCTGCCGGGAAGTTAGAGTGATATGTGCCCGTCCAAATACCTAACAGCTACTCTCTCCTTGGTTCTCCCTCTTCCCTTTCATCCTCTGCCAAATTGGCAACCTGTACGAACCAGGAGGTTAAAGGGGCAGTCTCTCCAATTTGGGAAGTTGATAGTAAAGCAGTTGGAAAGTCAAATCGGAGCACCAGGAGAGGGACTATTCGTTGAGCTTTAGAAACCTTTCGTATTCACAGTGTGTCCGTTCTCTAAGTTTTCTGAACATGTTATAGCTGTAGTAATATTCCCTTCAACCTGGAGAGTTGGGACCCATGGAATGGGTGTCAGGCCTTTGTGCTTTAAATGGTCTGCATTTGCTCACCCAATTTCACCAATCCTCTCAGTCCCAAGTTTCCAGCCTTATGCCACATCCAGCTGTCGTTGTAGATAGGGTCATTCCAGGTTTCATCAGAGACCCTGAAGGAATTGTAAAGCATTTCCCTGTTTTTTTGTTTTGTTTTTGAAATTCCTTTTTATACTGGGTTTGAGCTGATTCTCGCTGCCATGTTTATGCCAGTCTAGACACACATGATTCCCTTACGGAGACATATCAATACATAGGTTTTAAGATTCTTACTATTCAGATATATTCCTCTGCGGGAAATATGGGGTTTTGAGTCCCTTTCACTGAGGAAGGTGTAGGTCTTGTCTATTCCATAGTTGGTTTTTGGAACGGTACCTGTGCTTATATCAAACTCTGGTTTTATGCATCACCCCACCTCTCCTTCCCCCTTAAGCAGGCATAAGAGTGTTTTCTAAATGTGAGACACTGTTCTCTTTCCTAACTCACTTCAAGTGTAGCCATGTTTACAGGATCTTCATAAGTGATATCTTATGATAAGTTTCTTTTTCTGTGTGACTTATTTCACTTAGAATCATCGTACCTGAATCCACCCATTTTGCTGCTACTTGTCTTATGACATTGATTTCATGGCTGAGGGATATTCCATCGTACGTAAGTACCACAATTTTTTGAACCATTTTTATATTTCTTGGGATATTTAAGGTGTACCCAAGTTGATGTCCTTGTAAGCAGTGCAGCCCTAAATTTTGGGGTGGCTCTGTCTTATTGATTTTCAGTTTTCCCAATGTATATTCCCTAGACTGGAAGTGCCCTTGGCTCTGTAGCTCTCTTGTTTACTTGTTTTAGGGAACACAATGCCCTCCTCCGGAGAGGCAGTTGGCAATTTACATCCCGCCCATCAGCATAACAAGGCTCCCTGTTCTCCAGGGCCTGTCTTGCCTTTCTGGTTTTTACACATTTTGTGGATGTCCCTTTTGACCGGTGGGAAGTGATACTTCTTTGTAGTGCAGATTTGCATTGCCCGCTTGCTTGCTTGGGCAAAAAGGGCGTATGCGTTTTTTCCTGAATATATTCAGGAGAAAACGCATACGCCCTTTTTGGCCAAGTGCATCATTGTCGAAGTTGTGCCCCTCTTCCTGTGCTTTAAAGGCGATTCCAACGTACCTCTTGAAATCTGTTTCCTCCTATTCTGCCTCGCTTTCAAGTGCGCCTCGTTGCCTTCCCTCAGCAGATTTTTGGACAATAGTTGTCCTTTATTACTCGGCCAGTTTGTGAATTGCTGTGCCCCTGAGCTCCATTTTTCAACTCGTTTTTGGTGAGGTGACCGCAACTCCGAAATTTTTGTTCAGGACCTATACTGGTTCCTGGAGAGTTGCTGAGTCTTTGGTTAATTCTTCTTCCTTCCGGGAAATTACGGTGATATGTGCCCGTCCAAATGCCTAACAGCTACTCTCTCATTTGTTCTCCCTCTTCCCTTTCATCCTCTGCAAAATTGGAAACCTGTGCGAACCAGGAGGTTAAAGGGGCTGTCTCTCCAAGTTGGGAAATTGATAGTAAAGCAGATGGAAAGTCAAACCGGAGCACCAGGAGAGGGACTATTCGTTGAGTTTTAGAAACCTTTCGTATTCACAGTGTGTCCGTTCTCTAGGTTTCCCGTACATGTTATAACTGTAGTAATATTCCCTTCAACCTGGAGAGTTGGGACCCATGCAATGGGTGCCATGCATTATTGCTTTTAAGGGTCTGCATTTGCTTACCAAATCTCACCAATCCTCTCAGTCCCAAGTGTCCAGCATTATGCCACATCCAGCTGTCGTTGTAGATAGGGTCATTCCAGGTTTCATCAGAGACCCTGAAGGAATTGTAAAGAATTTCCCAGTTTTTTTGTTTTGTTTTTGAAACTCCTTTTTATAGTGGGTTTGAGCTGATTCTCGCTGCCATGTTTATGCCAGTCTAGACACACTTGATTCCCTTACGGAGACATATCAGTACATAGGTTTTAAGATTCTTACTAGTCAGATATATTCCTCTGCGGGAAATATGGGGTTTTGAGTCCCTTTCACTGAGGAAGGTGTAGGTCTTGTCTATGCCATAGTTGGTTTTTGGAACGGTACGTGTGCTTATATCAAACTCTGGTTTTATGCATCACCCCACCTCTCCTTTCCCTTAAGCAGGCATAAGAGTGTTTTCTAAATGTGAGACACTGTTCTCTTTCCTAACTCAGTTCAAGTGTAGCCATGTTTACAGGATCTTCATAAGTGATATCTTATGATAAGTTTCTTTTTCTGTGTGACTTATTTCATTTAGAATCATCGTACCTGAATCCACCCATTTTGCTGCTACTGGTCTTATGACATTGATTTCATGGCTGAGGGATATTCCATCGTACGTAAGTACCACAATTTTTTGAACCATTTTTATATTTCTTGGGATATTTAAGTTGTACCCAAGTTGATGTCCTTGTAAGCAGTGCAGCCCTAAATTTTGGGGTGGCTCTGACTTATTGATTTTCAGTTTTCCCAAGGTATATTCCCTAGACTGGAAGTGCCCTTGGCTCTGTAGCTCTGTTCTTTACTTGTTTTAGGGAACACAATGTACTCCTCCAGAGAGGCAGTTGGCAATTTATATGCCGCCCATCAGCACAACAAGGCTCCCTGTTCTCCAGGGCCTGTCTTGCCTTTCTGGTTTTTACACATTTTGTGGATATCCCTTTTGACCGGTGGGAAGTGATACTTCTTTGTAGTGCAGATTTGCATTGCCCGCTTGCTTGCTTGGCCAAAAAGGGCGTATGCGTTTTCTCCTGAATATATTAAGGAGAAAACGCATACGCCCTTTTTAGCCAAGTGCATCATTGTCGAAGTTGTGCCCCTCTTCCTGTGCTTTAAAGGCGAATCCAACGTACATGTTGAAATGTGTTTCCTGCTATTCTGCCTCGCTTTCCAGTCCGCCTCGTTGCCTTCCCTCAACAGATTTTTGGATGTTAGTTGTCCTTTATTAATCGGCCAGTTTGTGAATTGCTGTGCCCCTGAGCTCCATTTTTCAACTCGTTTTTGGTGAGCTGACCGCAAGTCCAAGATTTTGGTTCAGGACCTATACTGGTTCCCGGTGGGTGGCTGAGACTTTGGTTAATTTTTCTCCCTGCCTTGAAATTACAGTGATATGTGCCCGTCCAAATGCCTGACAGCTACTCTCTCATTGGTTCTCCCTCTTCCCTTTCATCCTCTGCCAAATTGGCAACCTGTGTGAACCTGGAGGTTAAAGGGGCTGTCTCTCCAATAGGGAGGTTGATAGTAAAGCAGATGGAAAGTCAAACAGGAGCACCAGGAGAGGGACTATTCGTTGAGTTTTAGAAACCTTTCGTATTCACAGTGTGTCTGTTCTCTAGGTTTCCCGTACATGTTATAGCTGTAGTAACATTCCCTTCAACCTGGAGAGTTGGGACCCATGGAATGGGTGCCATGCATTATTGCTTTAAAGGGTCTGCATTTGCTCTCCCAATCTCACCAATCGTCTCAGTCCCAAGTGTCCCTCCTTATGCCACATCCAGCTGTCGTTGTAGATAGGGTCATTCCAGGTTTCATCAGAGACCCTGAAGGAATTGTAAAGAATTTCCCAGTTTTTTTGTTTTGTTTTTGAAATTCCTTTTTATAGTGGGTTTGAGCTGATTCTCGCTGCCATGTTTATGCCAGTCTAGACACACTTGATTCCCTTACGCAGACATATCAATACATAGGTTTTAAGATTTTTACTAGTCAGATATGTTCCTCTGCGGGAAATATGGGGTTTTGAGTCCCTTTCACTGAGGAAGGTGTAGGTCTTGTCTATTCCATAGTTGGTTTTTGGAACGGTACCTGTGCTTATATCAAACTCTGGTTTTATGCATCACCCCACCTCTCCTTCCCCCTTAAGCAGGCATAAGAGTGTTTTCTAAATGTGAGACACTGTTCTCTTTCCTAACTCAGTTCAAGTGTAACCATGTTTACAGGATCTTCATAAGTGATATCTTATGATAAGTTTCTTTTTCTGTGTGACTTATTTCACTTAGAATCATCGTACCTCAATCCACCCATTTTGCTGCTACTGGTCTTAAGATATTGATTTCATGGCTGAGGGATATTCCATCGTACGTAAGTACCACAATTTTTTGAACCATTTTTATATTTCCTGGGATATTTAAGGTGTACCCAAGTTGAGGTCCTTGTAAGCAGTGCAGCCCTAAATTTTGGGGTGGCTCTGTCTTATTGATTTTCAGTTTTCCCAAGGTATATTCCCTAGACTGGAAGTGCCCTTGGCTCTGTAGCTCTGTTCTTTACTTGTTTTAGGGAACACAATGTACTCCTCCAGAGAGGCAGTTGGCAATTTACATCCCGCCCATCAGCATAACAAGGCTCCCTGTTCTCCAGGGCCTGTCTTGCCTTTCTGGTTTTTACACATTTTGTGGATGTCCCTTTTGACCGGTGGGAAGTGATACTTCTTTGTAGTGCAGATTTGCATTGCCCGCTTGCTTGCTTGGGCAAAAAGGGCGTATGCGTTTTCTCCTGAATATATTCAGGAGAAAACGCATACGCCCTTTTTGGCCAAGTGCATCATTGTCGAAGTTGTGCCCCTCTTCCTGTGCTTTAAAGGCGATTCCAACGTACCTCTTGAAATCTGTTTCCTGCTATTCTGCCTCGCTTTCAAGTGCGCCTCGTTGCCTTCCCTCAACAGATTTTTGGACGATAGTTGTCCTTTATTACTCGGCCAGTTTGTGAATTGCTGTGCCCCTGAGCTCCATTTTTCAACTCGTTTTTGGTGAGGTGACCGCAACTCCGAAATTTTGGTTCAGGACCTATACTGGTTCCCGGAGAGTTGCTGAGTCTTTGGTTAATTCTTCTTCCTTCCGGGAAATTACGGTGATATGTGCCCGTCCAAATGCCTAACAGCTACTCTCTCATTTGTTCTCCCTCTTCCCTTTCATCCTCTGCAAAATTGGAAACCTGTGCGAACCAGGAGGTTAAAGGGGCTGTCTCTCCAAGTTGGGAAATTGATAGTAAAGCAGATGGAAAGTCAAACCGGAGCACCAGGAGAGGGACTATTCGTTGAGTTTTAGAAACCTTTCGTATTCACAGTGTGTCCGTTCTCTAGGTTTCCCGTACATGTTATAACTGTAGTAATATTCCCTTCAACCTGGAGAGTTGGGACCCATGCAATGGGTGCCATGCATTATTGCTTTTAAGGGTCTGCATTTGCTTACCAAATCTCACCAATCCTCTCAGTCCCAAGTGTCCAGCATTATGCCACATCCAGCTGTCGTTGTAGATAGGGTCATTCCAGGTTTCATCAGAGACCCTGAAGGAATTGTAAAGAATTTCCCAGTTTTTTTGTTTTGTTTTTGAAACTCCTTTTTATAGTGGGTTTGAGCTGATTCTCGCTGCCATGTTTATGCCAGTCTAGACACACTTGATTCCCTTACGGAGACATATCAATACATAGGTTTTAAGATTCTTACTAGTCAGATATATTCCTCTGCGGGAAATATGGGGTTTTGAGTCCCTTTCACTGAGGAAGGTGTAGGTCTTGTCTATGCCATAGTTGGTTTTTGGAACGGTACGTGTGCTTATATCAAACTCTGGTTTTATGCATCACCCCACCTCTCCTTTCCCTTAAGCAGGCATAAGAGTGTTTTCTAAATGTGAGACACTGTTCTCTTTCCTAACTCAGTTCAAGTGTAGCCATGTTTACAGGATCTTCATAAGTGATATCTTATGATAAGTTTCTTTTTCTGTGTGACTTATTTCATTTAGAATCATCGTACCTGAATCCACCCATTTTGCTGCTACTGGTCTTATGACATTGATTTCATGGCTGAGGGATATTCCACCGTACGTAAGTACCACAATTTTTTGAACCATTTTTATATATCCTGGGATATTTAAGGTGTACCCAAGTTGATGTCCTTGTAAGCAGTGCAGCCCTAAATTTTGGGGTGGCTCTGTCTTATTGATTTTCAGTTTTCCCAAGGTATATTCCCTAGACTGGAAGTGCCCTTGGCTCTGTAGCTCTGTTCTTTACTTGTTTTAGGGAACACAATGTACTCCTCCAGAGAGGCAGTTGGCAATTTACATCCCGCCCATATGCATAACAAGGCTCCCTGTTCTCCAGGGCCTGTCTTGCCTTTCTGGTTTTTACACATTTTGTGGATATCCCTTTTGACCGGTGGGAAGTGATACTTCTTTGTAGTGCAGATTTGCATTGCCCGCTTGCTTGCTTGGCCAAAAAGGGCGTATGCGTTTTCTCCTGAATATATTCAGGAGAAAATGCATACGCCCTTTTTAGCCAAGTGCATCATTGTCGAAGTTGTGCCCCTCTTCCTGTGCTTTAAAGGCGATTCCAACGTACCTCTTGAAATCTGTTTCCTGCTATTCTGCCTCGCTTTCAAGTCCGCCTCGTTGCCTTCCCTGAAAAGATTTTTGGACGATAGTTGTCCTTTATTACTCGGCCAGTTTGTGAATTGCTGTACCCCTGAGCTCAATTTTTCAACTCGTTTTTTTGTGAGCTGACTGCAAGTCCAACATTTTGGTTCAGGACCTATGCTCGTTCCCAGTGGGGGGCTGAGACTTTGGTTAATTCTTCTTCCTGCCGGGAAGTTAGAGTGATATGTGCCCGTCCAAATACCTAACAGCTACTCTCTCCTTGGTTCTCCCTCTTCCCTTTCATCCTCTGCCAAATTGGCAACCTGTACGAACCAGGAGGTTAAAGGGGCAGTCTCTCCAATTTGGGAAGTTGATAGTAAAGCAGTTGGAAAGTCAAATCGGAGCACCAGGAGAGGGACTATTCGTTGAGCTTTAGAAACCTTTCGTATTCACAGTGTGTCCGTTCTCTAAGTTTTCTGAACATGTTATAGCTGTAGTAATATTCCCTTCAACCTGGAGAGTTGGGACCCATGGAATGGGTGTCAGGCCTTTGTGCTTTAAATGGTCTGCATTTGCTCACCCAATTTCACCAATCCTCTCAGTCCCAAGTTTCCAGCCTTATGCCACATCCAGCTGTCGTTGTAGATAGGGTCATTCCAGGTTTCATCAGAGACCCTGAAGGAATTGTAAAGCATTTCCCTGTTTTTTTGTTTTGTTTTTGAAATTCCTTTTTATACTGGGTTTGAGCTGATTCTCGCTGCCATGTTTATGCCAGTCTAGACACACATGATTCCCTTACGGAGACATATCAATACATAGGTTTTAAGATTCTTACTATTCAGATATATTCCTCTGCGGGAAATATGGGGTTTTGAGTCCCTTTCACTGAGGAAGGTGTAGGTCTTGTCTATTCCATAGTTGGTTTTTGGAACGGTACCTGTGCTTATATCAAACTCTGGTTTTATGCATCACCCCACCTCTCCTTCCCCCTTAAGCAGGCATAAGAGTGTTTTCTAAATGTGAGACACTGTTCTCTTTCCTAACTCAGTTCAAGTGTAGCCATGTTTACAGGATCTTCATAAGTGATATCTTATGATAAGTTTCTTTTTCTGTGTGACTTATTTCACTTAGAATCATCGTACCTGAATCCACCCATTTTGCTGCTACTTGTCTTATGACATTGATTTCATGGCTGAGGGATATTCCATCGTACGTAAGTACCACAATTTTTTGAACCATTTTTATATTTCTTGGGATATTTAAGGTGTACCCAAGTTGATGTCCTTGTAAGCAGTGCAGCCCTAAATTTTGGGGTGGCTCTGTCTTATTGATTTTCAGTTTTCCCAATGTATATTCCCTAGACTGGAAGTGCCCTTGGCTCTGTAGCTCTCTTGTTTACTTGTTTTAGGGAACACAATGCCCTCCTCCGGAGAGGCAGTTGGCAATTTACATCCCGCCCATCAGCATAACAAGGCTCCCTGTTCTCCAGGGCCTGTCTTGCCTTTCTGGTTTTTACACATTTTGTGGATGTCCCTTTTGACCGGTGGGAAGTGATACTTCTTTGTAGTGCAGATTTGCATTGCCCGCTTGCTTGCTTGGGCAAAAAGGGCGTATGCGTTTTTTCCTGAATATATTCAGGAGAAAACGCATACGCCCTTTTTGGCCAAGTGCATCATTGTCGAAGTTGTGCCCCTCTTCCTGTGCTTTAAAGGCGATTCCAACGTACCTCTTGAAATCCGTTTCCTGCTATTCTGCCTCGCTTTCAAGTGCGCCTCGTTGCCTTCCCTCAGCAGATTTTTGGACAATAGTTGTCCTTTATTACTCGGCCAGTTTGTGAATTGCTGTGCCCCTGAGCTCCATTTTTCAACTCGTTTTTGGTGAGGTGACCGCAACTCCGAAATTTTGGTTCAGGACCTATACTGGTTCCTGGAGAGTTGCTGAGTCTTTGGTTAATTCTTCTTCCTTCCGGGAAATTACGGTGATATGTGCCCGTCCAAATGCCTAACAGCTACTCTCTCATTTGTTCTCCCTCTTCCCTTTCATCCTCTGCAAAATTGGAAACCTGTGCGAACCAGGAGGTTAAAGGGGCTGTCTCTCCAAGTTGGGAAATTGATAGTAAAGCAGATGGAAAGTCAAACCGGAGCACCAGGAGAGGGACTATTCGTTGAGTTTTAGAAACCTTTCGTATTCACAGTGTGTCCGTTCTCTAGGTTTCCCGTACATGTTATAACTGTAGTAATATTCCCTTCAACCTGGAGAGTTGGGACCCATGCAATGGGTGCCATGCATTATTGCTTTTAAGGGTCTGCATTTGCTTACCAAATCTCACCAATCCTCTCAGTCCCAAGTGTCCAGCATTATGCCACATCCAGCTGTCGTTGTAGATAGGGTCATTCCAGGTTTCATCAGAGACCCTGAAGGAATTGTAAAGAATTTCCCAGTTTTTTTGTTTTGTTTTTGAAACTCCTTTTTATAGTGGGTTTGAGCTGATTCTCGCTGCCATGTTTATGCCAGTCTAGACACACTTGATTCCCTTACGGAGACATATCAGTACATAGGTTTTAAGATTCTTACTAGTCAGATATATTCCTCTGCGGGAAATATGGGGTTTTGAGTCCCTTTCACTGAGGAAGGTGTAGGTCTTGTCTATGCCATAGTTGGTTTTTGGAACGGTACGTGTGCTTATATCAAACTCTGGTTTTATGCATCACCCCACCTCTCCTTTCCCTTAAGCAGGCATAAGAGTGTTTTCTAAATGTGAGACACTGTTCTCTTTCCTAACTCAGTTCAAGTGTAGCCATGTTTACAGGATCTTCATAAGTGATATCTTATGATAAGTTTCTTTTTCTGTGTGACTTATTTCATTTAGAATCATCGTACCTGAATCCACCCATTTTGCTGCTACTGGTCTTATGACATTGATTTCATGGCTGAGGGATATTCCATCGTACGTAAGTACCACAATTTTTTGAACCATTTTTATATTTCTTGGGATATTTAAGTTGTACCCAAGTTGATGTCCTTGTAAGCAGTGCAGCCCTAAATTTTGGGGTGGCTCTGACTTATTGATTTTCAGTTTTCCCAAGGTATATTCCCTAGACTGGAAGTGCCCTTGGCTCTGTAGCTCTGTTCTTTACTTGTTTTAGGGAACACAATGTACTCCTCCAGAGAGGCAGTTGGCAATTTATATGCCGCCCATCAGCACAACAAGGCTCCCTGTTCTCCAGGGCCTGTCTTGCCTTTCTGGTTTTTACACATTTTGTGGATATCCCTTTTGACCGGTGGGAAGTGATACTTCTTTGTAGTGCAGATTTGCATTGCCCGCTTGCTTGCTTGGCCAAAAAGGGCGTATGCGTTTTCTCCTGAATATATTAAGGAGAAAACGCATACGCCCTTTTTAGCCAAGTGCATCATTGTCGAAGTTGTGCCCCTCTTCCTGTGCTTTAAAGGCGAATCCAACGTACATGTTGAAATGTGTTTCCTGCTATTCTGCCTCGCTTTCCAGTCCGCCTCGTTGCCTTCCCTCAACAGATTTTTGGATGTTAGTTGTCCTTTATTAATCGGCCAGTTTGTGAATTGCTGTGCCCCTGAGCTCCATTTTTCAACTCGTTTTTGGTGAGCTGACCGCAAGTCCAAGATTTTGGTTCAGGACCTATACTGGTTCCCGGTGGGTGGCTGAGACTTTGGTTAATTTTTCTCCCTGCCTTGAAATTACAGTGATATGTGCCCGTCCAAATGCCTGACAGCTACTCTCTCATTGGTTCTCCCTCTTCCCTTTCATCCTCTGCCAAATTGGCAACCTGTGTGAACCTGGAGGTTAAAGGGGCTGTCTCTCCAATAGGGAGGTTGATAGTAAAGCAGATGGAAAGTCAAACAGGAGCACCAGGAGAGGGACTATTCGTTGAGTTTTAGAAACCTTTCGTATTCACAGTGTGTCTGTTCTCTAGGTTTCCCGTACATGTTATAGCTGTAGTAACATTCCCTTCAACCTGGAGAGTTGGGACCCATGGAATGGGTGCCATGCATTATTGCTTTAAAGGGTCTGCATTTGCTCTCCCAATCTCACCAATCGTCTCAGTCCCAAGTGTCCCTCCTTATGCCACATCCAGCTGTCGTTGTAGATAGGGTCATTCCAGGTTTCATCAGAGACCCTGAAGGAATTGTAAAGAATTTCCCAGTTTTTTTGTTTTGTTTTTGAAATTCCTTTTTATAGTGGGTTTGAGCTGATTCTCGCTGCCATGTTTATGCCAGTCTAGACACACTTGATTCCCTTACGCAGACATATCAATACATAGGTTTTAAGATTTTTACTAGTCAGATATGTTCCTCTGCGGGAAATATGGGGTTTTGAGTCCCTTTCACTGAGGAAGGTGTAGGTCTTGTCTATTCCATAGTTGGTTTTTGGAACGGTACCTGTGCTTATATCAAACTCTGGTTTTATGCATCACCCCACCTCTCCTTCCCCCTTAAGCAGGCATAAGAGTGTTTTCTAAATGTGAGACACTGTTCTCTTTCCTAACTCAGTTCAAGTGTAACCATGTTTACAGGATCTTCATAAGTGATATCTTATGATAAGTTTCTTTTTCTGTGTGACTTATTTCACTTAGAATCATCGTACCTCAATCCACCCATTTTGCTGCTACTGGTCTTAAGATATTGATTTCATGGCTGAGGGATATTCCATCGTACGTAAGTACCACAATTTTTTGAACCATTTTTATATTTCCTGGGATATTTAAGGTGTACCCAAGTTGAGGTCCTTGTAAGCAGTGCAGCCCTAAATTTTGGGGTGGCTCTGTCTTATTGATTTTCAGTTTTCCCAAGGTATATTCCCTAGACTGGAAGTGCCCTTGGCTCTGTAGCTCTGTTCTTTACTTGTTTTAGGGAACACAATGTACTCCTCCAGAGAGGCAGTTGGCAATTTACATCCCGCCCATCAGCATAACAAGGCTCCCTGTTCTCCAGGGCCTGTCTTGCCTTTCTGGTTTTTACACATTTTGTGGATGTCCCTTTTGACCGGTGGGAAGTGATACTTCTTTGTAGTGCAGATTTGCATTGCCCGCTTGCTTGCTTGGGCAAAAAGGGCGTATGCGTTTTCTCCTGAATATATTCAGGAGAAAACGCATACGCCCTTTTTGGCCAAGTGCATCATTGTCGAAGTTGTGCCCCTCTTCCTGTTCTTTAAAGGCGATTCCAACGTACCTCTTGAAATCTGTTTCCTGCTATTCTGCCTCGCTTTCAAGTGCGCCTCGTTGCCTTCCCTCAACAGATTTTTGGACGATAGTTGTCCTTTATTACTCGGCCAGTTTGTGAATTGCTGTGCCCCTGAGCTCCATTTTTCAACTCGTTTTTGGTGAGGTGACCGCAACTCCGAAATTTTGGTTCAGGACCTATACTGGTTCCCGGAGAGTTGCTGAGTCTTTGGTTAATTCTTCTTCCTTCCGGGAAATTACGGTGATATGTGCCCGTCCAAATGCCTAACAGCTACTCTCTCATTTGTTCTCCCTCTTCCCTTTCATCCTCTGCAAAATTGGAAACCTGTGCGAACCAGGAGGTTAAAGGGGCTGTCTCTCCAAGTTGGGAAATTGATAGTAAAGCAGATGGAAAGTCAAACCGGAGCACCAGGAGAGGGACTATTCGTTGAGTTTTAGAAACCTTTCGTATTCACAGTGTGTCCGTTCTCTAGGTTTCCCGTACATGTTATAACTGTAGTAATATTCCCTTCAACCTGGAGAGTTGGGACCCATGCAATGGGTGCCATGCATTATTGCTTTTAAGGGTCTGCATTTGCTTACCAAATCTCACCAATCCTCTCAGTCCCAAGTGTCCAGCATTATGCCACATCCAGCTGTCGTTGTAGATAGGGTCATTCCAGGTTTCATCAGAGACCCTGAAGGAATTGTAAAGAATTTCCCAGTTTTTTTGTTTTGTTTTTGAAACTCCTTTTTATAGTGGGTTTGAGCTGATTCTCGCTGCCATGTTTATGCCAGTCTAGACACACTTGATTCCCTTACGGAGACATATCAATACATAGGTTTTAAGATTCTTACTAGTCAGATATATTCCTCTGCGGGAAATATGGGGTTTTGAGTCCCTTTCACTGAGGAAGGTGTAGGTCTTGTCTATGCCATAGTTGGTTTTTGGAACGGTACGTGTGCTTATATCAAACTCTGGTTTTATGCATCACCCCACCTCTCCTTTCCCTTAAGCAGGCATAAGAGTGTTTTCTAAATGTGAGACACTGTTCTCTTTCCTAACTCAGTTCAAGTGTAGCCATGTTTACAGGATCTTCATAAGTGATATCTTATGATAAGTTTCTTTTTCTGTGTGACTTATTTCATTTAGAATCATCGTACCTGAATCCACCCATTTTGCTGCTACTGGTCTTATGACATTGATTTCATGGCTGAGGGATATTCCACCGTACGTAAGTACCACAATTTTTTGAACCATTTTTATATTTCCTGGGATATTTAAGGTGTACCCAAGTTGATGTCCTTGTAAGCAGTGCAGCCCTAAATTTTGGGGTGGCTCTGTCTTATTGATTTTCAGTTTTCCCAAGGTATATTCCCTAGACTGGAAGTGCCCTTGGCTCTGTAGCTCTGTTCTTTACTTGTTTTAGGGAACACAATGTACTCCTCCAGAGAGGCAGTTGGCAATTTACATCCCGCCCATATGCATAACAAGGCTCCCTGTTCTCCAGGGCCTGTCTTGCCTTTCTGGTTTTTACACATTTTGTGGATATCCCTTTTGACCGGTGGGAAGTGATACTTCTTTGTAGTGCAGATTTGCATTGCCCGCTTGCTTGCTTGGCCAAAAAGGGCGTATGCGTTTTCTCCTGAATATATTAAGGAGAAAATGCATACGCCCTTTTTAGCCAAGTGCATCATTGTCGAAGTTGTGCCCCTCTTCCTGTGCTTTAAAGGCGATTCCAACGTACCTCTTGAAATCTGTTTCCTGCTATTCTGCCTCGCTTTCAAGTCCGCCTCGTTGCCTTCCCTCAAAAGATTTTTGGACGATAGTTGTCCTTTATTACTCGGCCAGTTTGTGAATTGCTGTACCCCTGAGCTCCATTTTTCAACTCGTTTTTTTGTGAGCTGACTGCAAGTCCAACATTTTGGTTCAGGACCTATGCTCGTTCCCAGTGGGGGGCTGAGACTTTGGTTAATTCTTCTTCCTGCCGGGAAGTTAGAGTGATATGTGCCCGTCCAAATACCTAACAGCTACTCTCTCATTGGTTCTCCCTCTTCCCTTTCATCCTCTGCCAAATTGGCAACCTGTACGAACCAGGAGGTTAAAGGGGCAGTCTCTCCAATTTGGGAAGTTGATAGTAAAGCAGTTGGAAAGTCAAATCGGAGCACCAGGAGAGGGACTATTCGTTGAGCTTTAGAAACCTTTCGTATTCACAGTGTGTCCGTTCTCTAAGTTTTCTGAACATGTTATAGCTGTAGTAATATTCCCTTCAACCTGGAGAGTTGGGACCCATGGAATGGGTGTCAGGCCTTTGTGCTTTAAATGGTCTGCATTTGCTCACCCAATTTCACCAATCCTCTCAGTCCCAAGTTTCCAGCCTTATGCCACATCCAGCTGTCGTTGTAGATAGGGTCATTCCAGGTTTCATCAGAGACCCTGAAGGAATTGTAAAGCATTTCCCTGTTTTTTTGTTTTGTTTTTGAAATTCCTTTTTATACTGGGTTTGAGCTGATTCTCGCTGCCATGTTTATGCCAGTCTAGACACACATGATTCCCTTACGGAGACATATCAATACATAGGTTTTAAGATTCTTACTATTCAGATATATTCCTCTGCGGGAAATATGGGGTTTTGAGTCCCTTTCACTGAGGAAGGTGTAGGTCTTGTCTATTCCATAGTTGGTTTTTGGAACGGTACCTGTGCTTATATCAAACTCTGGTTTTATGCATCACCCCACCTCTCCTTCCCCCTTAAGCAGGCATAAGAGTGTTTTCTAAATGTGAGACACTGTTCTCTTTCCTAACTCACTTCAAGTGTAGCCATGTTTACAGGATCTTCATAAGTGATATCTTATGATAAGTTTCTTTTTCTGTGTGACTTATTTCACTTAGAATCATCGTACCTGAATCCACCCATTTTGCTGCTACTTGTCTTATGACATTGATTTCATGGCTGAGGGATATTCCATCGTACGTAAGTACCACAATTTTTTGAACCATTTTTATATTTCTTGGGATATTTAAGGTGTACCCAAGTTGATGTCCTTGTAAGCAGTGCAGCCCTAAATTTTGGGGTGGCTCTGTCTTATTGATTTTCAGTTTTCCCAATGTATATTCCCTAGACTGGAAGTGCCCTTGGCTCTGTAGCTCTCTTGTTTACTTGTTTTAGGGAACACAATGCACTCCTCCAGAGAGGCAGTTGGCAATTTACATCCCGCCCATCAGCATAACAAGGCTCCCTGTTCTCCAGGGCCTGTCTTGCCTTTCTGGTTTTTACACATTTTGTGGATGTCCCTTTTGACCGGTGGGAAGTGATACTTCTTTGTAGTGCAGATTTGCATTGCCCGCTTGCTTGCTTGGGCAAAAAGGGCGTATGCGTTTTTTCCTGAATATATTCAGGAGAAAACGCATACGCCCTTTTTGGCCAAGTGCATCATTGTCGAAGTTGTGCCCCTCTTCCTGTGCTTTAAAGGCGATTCCAACGTACCTCTTGAAATCTGGTTCCTGCTATTCTGCCTCGCTTTCAAGTGCGCCTCGTTGCCTTCCCTCAGCAGATTTTTGGACAATAGTTGTCCTTTATTACTCGGCCAGTTTGTGAATTGCTGTGCCCCTGAGCTCCATTTTTCAACTCGTTTTTGGTGAGGTGACCGCAACTCCGAAATTTTGGTTCAGGACCTATACTGGTTCCCGGAGAGTTGCTGAGTCTTTGGTTAATTCTTCTTCCTTCCGGGAAATTACGGTGATATGTGCCCGTCCAAATGCCTAACAGCTACTCTCTCATTTGTTCTCCCTCTTCCCTTTCATCCTCTGCAAAATTGGAAACCTGTGCGAACCAGGAGGTTAAAGGGGCTGTCTCTCCAAGTTGGGAAATTGATAGTAAAGCAGATGGAAAGTCAAACCGGAGCACGAGGAGAGGGACTATTCGTTGAGTTTTAGAAACCTTTCGTATTCACAGTGTGTCCATTCTCTAGGTTTCCCGTACATGTTATAACTGTAGTAATATTCCCTTCAACCTGGAGAGTTGGGACCCATGCAATGGGTGCCATGCATTATTGCTTTTAAGGGTCTGCATTTGCTTACCAAATCTCACCAATCCTCTCAGTCCCAAGTGTCCAGCCTTATGCCACATCCAGCTGTCGTTGTAGATAGGGTCATTCCAGGTTTCATCAGAGACCCTGAAGGAATTGTAAAGAATTTCCCAGTTTTTTTGTTTTGTTTTTGAAACTCCTTTTTATAGTGGGTTTGAGCTGATTCTCGCTGCCATGTTTATGCCAGTCTAGACACACTTGATTCCCTTACGGAGACATATCAATACATAGGTTTTAAGATTCTTACTAGTCAGATATATTCCTCTGCGGGAAATATGGGGTTTTGAGTCCCTTTCACTGAGGAAGGTGTAGGTCTTGTCTATGCCATAGTTGGTTTTTGGAACGGTACGTGTGCTTATATCAAACTCTGGTTTTATGCATCACCCCACCTCTCCTTTCCCTTAAGCAGGCATAAGAGTGTTTTCTAAATGTGAGACACTGTTCTATTTCCTAACTCAGTTCAAGTGTAGCCATGTTTACAGGATCTTCATAAGTGATATCTTATGATAAGTTTCTTTTTCTGTGTGACTTATTTCATTTAGAATCATCGTACCTGAATCCACCCATTTTGCTGCTACTGGTCTTATGACATTGATTTCATGGCTGAGGGATATTCCATCGTACGTAAGTACCACAATTTTTTGAACCATTTTTATATTTCTTGGGATATTTAAGGTGTACCCAAGTTGATGTCCATGTAAGCAGTGCAGCCCTAAATTTTGGGGTGGCTCTGACTTATTGATTTTCAGTTTTCCCAAGGTATATTCCCTAGACTGGAAGTGCCCTTGGCTCTGTAGCTCTGTTCTTTACTTGTTTTAGGGAACACAATGTACTCCTCCAGAGAGGCAGTTGGCAATTTATATGCCGCCCATCAGCACAACAAGGCTCCCTGTTCTCCAGGGCCTGTCTTGCCTTTCTGGTTTTTACACATTTTGTGGATATCCCTTTTGACCGGTGGGAAGTGATACTTCTTTGTAGTGCAGATTTGCATTGCCCGCTTGCTTGCTTGGCGAAAAAGGGCGTATGCGTTTTCTCCTGAATATATTAAGGAGAAAACGCATACGCCCTTTTTAGCCAAGTGCATCATTGTCGAAGTTGTGCCCCTCTTCCTGTGCTTTAAAGGCGAATCCAACGTACATGTTGAAATGTGTTTCCTGCTATTCTGCCTCGCTTTCCAGTCCGCCTCGTTGCCTTCCCTCAACAGATTTTTGGATGTTAGTTGTCCTTTATTAATCGGCCAGTTTGTGAATTGCTGTGCCCCTGAGCTCCATTTTTCAACTCGTTTTTGGTGAGCTGACCGCAAGTCCAAGATTTTGGTTCAGGACCTATACTGGTTCCCGGTGGGTGGCTGAGACTTTGGTTAATTCTTCTCCCTGCCTTGAAATTACAGTGATATGTGCCCGTCCAAATGCCTGACAGCTACTCTCTCATTGGTTCTCCCTCTTCCCTTTCATCCTCTGCCAAATTGGCAACCTGTGTGAACCAGGAGGTTAAAGGGGCTGTCTCTCCAATAGGGAGGTTGATAGTAAAGCAGATGGAAAGTCAAACAGGAGCACCAGGAGAGGGACTATTCGTTGAGTTTTAGAAACCTTTCGTATTCACAGTGTGTCTGTTCTCTAGGTTTCCCGTACATGTTATCGCTGTAGTAATATTCCCTTCAACCTGGAGAGTTGGGACCCATGGAATGGGTGCCATGCATTATTGCTTTAAAGGGTCTGCATTTGCTCTCCCAATCTCACCAATCGTCTCAGTCCCAAGTGTCCCTCCTTATGCCACATCCAGCTGTCGTTGTAGATAGGGTCATTCCAGGTTTCATCAGAGACCCTGAAGGAATTGTAAAGAATTTCCCAGTTTTTTTGTTTTGTTTTTGAAATTCCTTTTTATAGTGGGTTTGAGCTGATTCTCGCTGCCATGTTTATGCCAGTCTAGACACACTTGATTCCCTTACGCAGACATATCAATACATAGGTTTTAAGATTTTTACTAGTCAGATATGTTCCTCTGCGGGAAATATGGGGTTTTGAGTCCCTTTCACTGAGGAAGGTGTAGGTCTTGTCTATTCCATAGTTGGTTTTTGGAACGGTACCTGTGCTTATATCAAACTCTGGTTTTATGCATCACCCCACCTCTCCTTCCCCCTTAAGCAGGCATAAGAGTGTTTTCTAAATGTGAGACACTGTTCTCTTTCCTAACTCAGTTCAAGTGTAACCATGTTTACAGGATCTTCATAAGTGATATCTTATGATAAGTTTCTTTTTCTGTGTGACTTATTTCACTTAGAATCATCGTACCTCAATCCACCCATTTTGCTGCTACTGGTCTTATGATATTGATTTCATGGCTGAGGGATATTCCATCGTACGTAATTACCACAATTTTTTGAACCATTTTTATATTTCCTGGGATATTTAAGGTGTACCCAAGTTGAGGTCCTTGTAAGCAGTGCAGCCCTAAATTTTGGGGTGGCTCTGTCTTATTGATTTTCAGTTTTCCCAAGGTATATTCCCTAGACTGGAAGTGCCCTTGGCTCTGTAGCTCTGTTCTTTACTTGTTTTAGGGAACACAATGTACTCCTCCAGAGAGGCAGTTGGCAATTTACATCCCGCCCATCAGCATAACAAGGCTCCCTGTTCTCCAGGGCCTGTCTTGCCTTTCTGGTTTTTACACATTTTGTGGATGTCCCTTTTGACCGGTGGGAAGTGATACTTCTTTGTAGTGCAGATTTGCATTGCCCGCTTGCTTGCTTGGGCAAAAAGGGCGTATGCGTTTTCTCCTGAATATATTCAGGAGAAAACGCATACGCCCTTTTTGGCCAAGTGCATCATTGTCGAAGTTGTGCCCCTCTTCCTGTGCTTTAAAGGCGATTCCAACGTACCTCTTGAAATCTGTTTCCTGCTATTCTGCCTCGCTTTCAAGTGCGCCTCGTTGCCTTCCCTCAACAGATTTTTGGACGATAGTTGTCCTTTATTACTCAGCCAGTTTGTGAATTGCTGTGCCCCTGAGCTCCATTTTTCAACTCGTTTTTGGTGAGGTGACCGCAACTCCGAAATTTTGGTTCAGGACCTATACTGGTTCCCGGAGAGTTGCTGAGTCTTTGATTAATTCTTCTTCCTTCCGGGAAATTACGGTGATATGTGCCCGTCCAAATGCCTAACAGCTACTCTCTCATTTGTTCTCCCTCTTCCCTTTCATCCTCTGCAAAATTGGAAACCTGTGCGAACCAGGAGGTTAAAGGGGCTGTCTCTCCAAGTTGGGAAATTGATAGTAAAGCAGATGGAAAGTCAAACCGGAGCACCAGGAGAGGGACTATTCGTTGAGTTTTAGAAACCTTTCATATTCACAGTGTGTCCGTTCTCTAGGTTTCCCGTACATGTTATAACTGTAGTAATATTCCCTTCAACCTGGAGAGTTGGGACCCATGCAATGGGTGCCATGCATTATTGCTTTTAAGGGTCTGCATTTGCTTACCAAATCTCACCAATCCTCTCAGTCCCAAGTGTCCAGCCTTATGCCACATCCAGCTGTCGTTGTAGATAGGGTCATTCCAGGTTTCATCAGAGACCCTGCAGGAATTGTAAAGAATTTCCCAGTTTTTTTGTTTTGTTTTTGAAACTCCTTTTTATAGTGGGTTTGAGCTGATTCTCGCTGCCATGTTTATGCCAGTCTAGACACACTTGATTCCCTTACGGAGACATATCAATACATAGGTTTTAAGATTCTTACTAGTCAGATATATTCCTCTGCGGGAAATATGGGGTTTTGAGTCCCTTTCACTGAGGAAGGTGTAGGTCTTGTCTATGCCATAGTTGGTTTTTGGAACGGTACGTGTGCTTATATCAAACTCTGGTTTTATGCATCACCCCACCTCTCCTTTCCCTTAAGCAGGCATAAGAGTGTTTTCTAAATGTGAGACACTGTTCTCTTTCCTAACTCAGTTCAAGTGTAGCCATGTTTACAGGATCTTCATAAGTGATATCTTATGATAAGTTTCTTTTTCTGTGTGACTTATTTCATTTAGAATCATCGTACCTGAATCCACCCATTTTGCTGCTACTGGTCTTATGACATTGATTTCATGGCTGAGGGATATTCCATCGTACGTAAGTACCACAATTTTTTGAACCATTTTTATATATCCTGGGATATTTAAGGTGTACCCAAGTTGATGTCCTTGTAAGCAGTGCAGCCCTAAATTTTGGGGTGGCTCTGTCTTATTGATTTTCAGTTTTCCCAAGGTATATTCCCTAGACTGGAAGTGCCCTTGGCTCTGTAGCTCTGTTCTTTACTTGTTTTAGGGAACACAATGTACTCCTCCAGAGAGGCAGTTGGCAATTTACATCCCGCCCATATGCATAACAAGGCTCCCTGTTCTCCAGGGCCTGTCTTGCCTTTCTGGTTTTTACACATTTTGTGGATGTCCCTTTTGACCGGTGGGAAGTGATACTTCTTTGTAGTGCAGATTTGCATTGCCCGCTTGCTTGCTTGGCCAAAAAGGGCGTATGCGTTTTCTCCTGAATATATTCAGGAGAAAATGCATACGCCCTTTTTAGCCAAGTGCATCATTGTCGAAGTTGTGCCCCTCTTCCTGTGCTTTAAAGGCGATTCCAACGTACCTCTTGAAATCTGTTTCCTGCTATTCTGCCTCGCTTTCAAGTCTGCCTCGTTGCCTTCCCTGAAAAGATTTTTGGACGATAGTTGTCCTTTATTACTCGGCCAGTTTGTGAATTGCTGTACCCCTGAGCTCAATTTTTCAACTCGTTTTTTTGTGAGCTGACTGCAAGTCCAACATTTTGGTTCAGGACCTATGCTCGTTCCCAGTGGGGGGCTGAGACTTTGGTTAATTCTTCTTCCTGCCGGGAAGTTAGAGTGATATGTGCCCGTCCAAATACCTAACAGCTACTCTCTCATTGGTTCTCCCTCTTCCCTTTCATCCTCTGCCAAATTGGCAACCTGTACGAACCAGGAGGTTAAAGGGGCAGTCTCTCCAATTTGGGAAGTTGATAGTAAAGCAGTTGGAAAGTCAAATCGGAGCACCAGGAGAGGGACTATTCGTTGAGCTTTAGAAACCTTTCGTATTCACAGTGTGTCCGTTCTCTAAGTTTTCTGAACATGTTATAGCTGTAGTAATATTCCCTTCAACCTGAAGAGTTGGGACCCATGGAATGGGTGTCAGGCCTTTGTGCTTTAAATGGTCTGCATTTGCTCACCCAATTTCACCAATCCTCTCAGTCCCAAGTTTCCAGCCTTATGCCACATCCAGCTGTCGTTGTAGATAGGGTCATTCCAGGTTTCATCAGAGACCCTGAAGGAATTGTAAAGCATTTCCCTGTTTTTTTGTTTTGTTTTTGAAATTCCTTTTTATACTGGGTTTGAGCTGATTCTCGCTGCCATGTTTATGCCAGTCTAGACACACATGATTCCCTTACGGAGACATATCAATACATAGGTTTTAAGATTCTTACTATTCAGATATATTCCTCTGCGGGAAATATGGGGTTTTGAGTCCCTTTCACTGAGGAAGGTGTAGGTCTTGTCTATTCCATAGTTGGTTTTTGGAACGGTACCTGTGCTTATATCAAACTCTGGTTTTATGCATCACCCCACCTCTCCTTCCCCCTTAAGCAGGCATAAGAGTGTTTTCTAAATGTGAGACACTGTTCTCTTTCCTAACTCACTTCAAGTGTAGCCATGTTTACAGGATCTTCATAAGTGATATCTTATGATAAGTTTCTTTTTCTGTGTGACTTATTTCACTTAGAATCATCGTACCTGAATCCACCCATTTTGCTGCTACTTGTCTTATGACATTGATTTCATGGCTGAGGGATATTCCATCGTACGTAAGTACCACAATTTTTTGAACCATTTTTATATTTCTTGGGATATTTAAGGTGTACCCAAGTTGATGTCCTTGTAAGCAGTGCAGCCCTAAATTTTGGGGTGGCTCTGTCTTATTGATTTTCAGTTTTCCCAATGTATATTCCCTAGACTGGAAGTGCCCTTGGCTCTGTAGCTCTCTTGTTTACTTGTTTTAGGGAACACAATGCCCTCCTCCGGAGAGGCAGTTGGCAATTTACATCCCGCCCATCAGCATAACAAGGCTCCCTGTTCTCCAGGGCCTGTCTTGCCTTTCTGGTTTTTACACATTTTGTGGATGTCCCTTTTGACCGGTGGGAAGTGATACTTCTTTGTAGTGCAGATTTGCATTGCCCGCTTGCTTGCTTGGGCAAAAAGGGCGTATGCGTTTTTTCCTGAATATATTCAGGAGAAAACGCATACGCCCTTTTTGGCCAAGTGCATCATTGTCGAAGTTGTGCCCCTCTTCCTGTGCTTTAAAGGCGATTCCAACGTACCTCTTGAAATCTGTTTCCTGCTATTCTGCCTCGCTTTCAAGTGTGCCTCGTTGCCTTCCCTCAGCAGATTTTTGGACAATAGTTGTCCTTTATTACTCGGCCAGTTTGTGAATTGCTGTGCCCCTGAGCTCCATTTTTCAACTCGTTTTTGGTGAGGTGACCGCAACTCCGAAATTTTGGTTCAGGACCTATACTGGTTCCTGGAGAGTTGCTGAGTCTTTGGTTAATTCTTCTTCCTTCCGGGAAATTACGGTGATATGTGCCCGTCCAAATGCCTAACAGCTACTCTCTCATTTGTTCTCCCTCTTCCCTTTCATCCTCTGCAAAATTGGAAACCTGTGCGAACCAGGAGGTTAAAGGGGCTGTCTCTCCAAGTTGGGAAATTGATAGTAAAGCAGATGGAAAGTCAAACCGGAGCACCAGGAGAGGGACTATTCGTTGAGTTTTAGAAACCTTTTGTATTCACAGTGTGTCCGTTCTCTAGGTTTCCCGTACATGTTATAACTGTAGTAATATTCCCTTCAACCTGGAGAGTTGGGACCCATGCAATGGGTGCCATGCATTATTGCTTTTAAGGGTCTGCATTTGCTTACCAAATCTCACCAATCCTCTCAGTCCCAAGTGTCCAGCCTTATGCCACATCCAGCTGTCGTTGTAGATAGGGTCATTCCAGGTTTCATCAGAGACCCTGAAGGAATTGTAAAGAATTTCCCAGTTTTTTTGTTTTGTTTTTGAAACTCCTTTTTATAGTGGGTTTGAGCTGATTCTCGCTGCCATGTTTATGCCAGTCTAGACACACTTGATTCCCTTACGGAGACATATCAATACATAGGTTTTAAGATTCTTACTAGTCAGATATATTCCTCTGCGGGAAATATGGGGTTTTGAGTCCCTTTCACTGAGGAAGGTGTAGGTCTTGTCTATGCCATAGTTGGTTTTTGGAACGGTACGTGTGCTTATATCAAACTCTGGTTTTATGCATCACCCCACCTCTCCTTTCCCTTAAGCAGGCATAAGAGTGTTTTCTAAATGTGAGACACTGTTCTCTTTCCTAACTCAGTTCAAGTGTAGCCATGTTTACAGGATCTTCATAAGTGATATCTTATGATAAGTTTCTTTTTCTGTGTGACTTATTTCATTTAGAATCATCGTACGTGAATCCACCCATTTTGCTGCTACTGGTCTTATGACATTGATTTCATGGCTGAGGGATATTCCATCGTACATAAGTACCACAATTTTTTGAACCATTTTTATATTTCTTGGGATATTTAAGTTGTACCCAAGTTGATGTCCTTGTAAGCAGTGCAGCCCTAAATTTTGGGGTGGCTCTGTCTTATTGATTTTCAGTTTTCCCAAGGTATATTCCCTAGACTGGAAGTGCCCTTGGCTCTGTAGCTCTGTTCTTTACTTGTTTTAGGGAACACAATGTACTCCTCCAGAGAGGCAGTTGGCAATTTACATGCCGCCCATCAGCACAACAAGGCTCCCTGTTCTCCAGGGCCTGTCTTGCCTTTCTGGTTTTTACACATTTTGTGGATATCCCTTTTGACCGGTGGGAAGTGATACTTCTTTGTAGTGCAGATTTGCATTGCCCGCTTGCTTGCTTGGCCAAAAAGGGCGTATGCGTTTTCTCCTGAATATATTAAGGAGAAAATGCATACGCCCTTTTTAACCAAGTGCATCATTGTCGAAGTTGTGCCCCTCTTCCTGTGCTTTAAAGGCGAATCCAACGTACATGTTGAAATGTGTTTCCTGCTATTCTGCCTCGCTTTCCAGTCCGCCTCGTTGCCTTCCCTCAACAGATTTTTGGATGTTAGTTGTCCTTTATTAATCGGCCAGTTTGTGAATTGCTGTGCCCCTGAGCTCCATTTTTCAACTCGTTGTTGGTGAGCTGACCGCAAGTCCAAGATTTTGGTTCAGGACCTATACTGGTTCCCGGTGGGTGGCTGAGACTTTGGTTAATTCTTCTCCCTGCCTTGAAATTACAGTGATATGTGCTCGTCCAAATGCCTGACAGCTACTCTCTCATTGGTTCTCCCTCTTCCCTTTCATCCTCTGCCAAATTGGCAACCTGTGTGAACCAGGAGGTTAAAGGGGCTGTCTCTCCAATAGGGAGGTTGATAGTAAAGCAGATGGAAAGTCAAACAGGAGCACCAGGAGAGGGACTATTCGTTGAGTTTTAGAAACCTTTCGTATTCACAGTGTGTCTGTTCTCTAGGTTTCCCGTACATGTTATAGCTGTAGTAATATTCCCTTCAACCTGGAGAGTTGGGACCCATGGAATGGGTGCCATGCATTATTGCTTTAAAGGGTCTGCATTTGCTCTCCCAATCTCACCAATCGTCTCAGTCCCAAGTGTCCCTCCTTATGCCACATCCAGCTGTCGTTGTAGATAGGGTCATTCCAGGTTTCATCAGAGACCCTGAAGGAATTGTAAAGAATTTCCCAGTTTTTTTGTTTTGTTTTTGAAATTCCTTTTTATAGTGGGTTTGAGCTGATTCTCGCTGCCATGTTTATGCCAGTCTAGACACACTTGATTCCCTTACGCAGACATATCAATACATAGGTTTTAAGATTTTTACTAGTCAGATATGTTCCTCTGCGGGAAATATGGGGTTTTGAGTCCCTTTCACTGAGGAAGGTGTAGGTCTTGTCTATTCCATAGTTGGTTTTTGGAACGGTACCTGTGCTTATATCAAACTCTGGTTTTATGCATCACCCCACCTCTCCTTCCCCCTTAAGCAGGCATAAGAGTGTTTTCTAAATGTGAGACACTGTTCTCTTTCCTAACTCAGTTCAAGTGTAACCATGTTTACAGGATCTTCATAAGTGATATCTTATGATAAGTTTCTTTTTCTGTGTGACTTATTTCACTTAGAATCATCGTACCTCAATCCACCCATTTTGCTGCTACTGGTCTTAAGATATTGATTTCATGGCTGAGGGATATTCCATCGTACGTAAGTACCACAATTTTTTGAACCATTTTTATATTTCCTAGGATATTTAAGGTGTACCCAAGTTGAGGTCCTTGTAAGAAGTGCAGCCCTAAATTTTGGGGTGGCTCTGTCTTATTGATTTTCAGTTTTCCCAAGGTATATTCCCTAGACTGGAAGTGCCCTTGGCTCTGTAGCTCTGTTCTTTACTTGTTTTAGGGAACACAATGTACTCCTCCAGAGAGGCAGTTGGCAATTTACATCCCGCCCATCAGCATAACAAGGCTCCCTGTTCTCCAGGGCCTGTCTTGCCTTTCTGGTTTTTACACATTTTGTGGATGTCCCTTTTGACCGGTGGGAAGTGATACTTCTTTGTAGTGCAGATTTGCATTGCCCGCTTGCTTGCTTGGGCAAAAAGGGCGTATGCGTTTTCTCCTGAATATATTCAGGAGAAAACGCATACGCCCTTTTTGGCCAAGTGCATCATTGTCGAAGTTGTGCCCCTCTTCCTGTGCTTTAAAGGCGATTCCAACGTACCTCTTGAAATCTGTTTCCTGCTATTCTGCCTCGCTTTCAAGTGCGCCTCGTTGCCTTCCCTCAACAGATTTTTGGACGATAGTTGTCCTTTATTACTCAGCCAGTTTGTGAATTGCTGTGCCCCTGAGCTCCATTTTTCAACTCGTTTTTGGTGAGGTGACCGCAACTCCGAAATTTTGGTTCAGGACCTATACTGGTTCTCGGAGAGTTGCTGAGTCTTTGGTTAATTCTTCTTCCTTCCGGGAAATTACGGTGATATGTGCCCGTCCAAATGCCTAACAGCTACTCTCTCATTTGTTCTCCCTCTTCCCTTTCATCCTCTGCAAAATTGGAAACCTGTGCGAACCAGGAGGTTAAAGGGGCTGTCTCTCCAAGTTGGGAAATTGATAGTAAAGCAGATGGAAAGTCAAACCGGAGCACCAGGAGAGGGACTATTCGTTGAGTTTTAGAAACCTTTCGTATTCACAGTGTGTCCGTTCTCTAGGTTTCCCGTACATGTTATAACTGTAGTAATATTCCCTTCAACCTGGAGAGTTGGGACCCATGCAATGGGTGCCATGCATTATTGCTTTTAAGGGTCTGCATTTGCTTACCAAATCTCACCAATCCTCTCAGTCCCAAGTGTCCAGCCTTATGCCACATCCAGCTGTCGTTGTAGATAGGGTCATTCCAGGTTTCATCAGAGACCCTGAAGGAATTGTAAGGAATTTCCCAGTTTTTTTGTTTTGTTTTTGAAACTCCTTTTTATAGTGGGTTTGAGCTGATTCTCGCTGCCATGTTTATGCCAGTCTAGACACACTTGATTCCCTTACGGAGACATATCAATACATAGGTTTTAAGATTCTTACTAGTCAGATATATTCCTCTGCGGGAAATATGGGGTTTTGAGTCCCTTTCACTGAGGAAGGTGTAGGTCTTGTCTATGCCATAGTTGGTTTTTGGAATGGTACCTGTGCTTATATCAAACTCTGGTTTTATGCATCACCCCACCTCTCCTTTCCCTTAAGCAGGCATAAGAGTGTTTTCTAAATGTGAGACACTGTTCTATTTCCTAACTCAGTTCAAGTGTAGCCATGTTTACAGGATCTTCATAAGTGATATCTTATGATAAGTTTCTTTTTCTGTGTGACTTATTTCATTTAGAATCATCGTACCTGAATCCACCCATTTTGCTGCTACTGGTCTTATGACATTGATTTCATGGCTGAGGGATATTCCATCGTACGTAAGTACCACAATTTTTTGAACCATTTTTATATTTCTTGGGATATTTAAGGTGTACCCAAGTTGATGTCCTTGTAAGCAGTGCAGCCCTAAATTTTGGGGTGGCTCTGACTTATTGATTTTCAGTTTTCCCAAGGTATATTCCCTAGACTGGAAGTGCCCTTGGCTCTGTAGCTCTGTTCTTTACTTGTTTTAGGGAACACAATGTACTCCTCCAGAGAGGCAGTTGGCAATTTATATGCCGCCCATCAGCACAACAAGGCTCCCTGTTCTCCAGGGCCTGTCTTGCCTTTCTGGTTTTTACACATTTTGTGGATATCCCTTTTGACCGGTGGGAAGTGATACTTCTTTGTAGTGCAGATTTGCATTGCCCGCTTGCTTGCTTGGCCAAAAAGGGCGTATGCGTTTTCTCCTGAATATATTAAGGAGAAAACACATACGCCCTTTTTAGCCAAGTGCATCATTGTCGAAGTTGTGCCCCTCTTCCTGTGTTTTAAAGGCGAATCCAACGTACATGTTGAAATGTGTTTCCTGCTATTCTGCCTCGCTTTCCAGTCCGCCTCGTTGCCTTCCCTCAACAGATTTTTAGATGTTAGTTGTCCTTTATTAATCGGCCAGTTTGTGAATTGCTGTGCCCCTGAGCTCCATTTTTCAACTCGTTTTTTTTGAGCTGACCGCAAGTCCAAGATTTTGGTTCAGGACCTATACTGGTTCCCGGTGGGTGGCTGAGACTTTGGTTAATTCTTCTCCCTGCCTTGAAATTACAGTGATATGTGCCCGTCCAAATGCCTGACAGCTACTCTCTCATTGGTTCTCCCTCTTCCCTTTCATCCTCTGCCAAATTGGCAACCTGTGTGAACCAGGAGGTTAAAGGGGCTGTCTCTCCAATAGGGAGGTTGATAGTAAAGCAGATGGAAAGTCAAACAGGAGCACCAGGAGAGGGACTATTCGTTGAGTTTTAGAAACCTTTCGTATTCACAGTGTGTCTGTTCTCTAGGTTTCCCGTACATGTTATAGCTGTAGTAATATTCCCTTCAACCTGGAGAGTTGGGACCCATGGAATGGGTGCCATGCATTATTGCTTTAAAGGGTCTGCATTTGCTCTCCCAATCTCACCAATCGTCTCAGTCCCAAGTGTACCTCCTTATGCCACATCCAGCTGTCGTTGTAGATAGGGTCATTCCAGGTTTCATCAGAGACCCTGAAGGAATTGTAAAGAATTTCCCAGTTTTTTTGTTTTGTTTTTGAAACTCCTTTTTATAGTGGGTTTGAGCTGATTCTCGCTGCCATGTTTATGCCAGTCTAGACACACTTGATTCCCTTACGCAGACATATCAATACATAGGTTTTAAGATTTTTACTAGTCAGATATGTTCCTCTGCGGGAAATATGGGGTTTTGAGTCCCTTTCACTGAGGAAGGTGTAGGTCTTGTCTATTCCATAGTTGGTTTTTGGAACGGTACCTGTGCTTATATCAAACTCTGGTTTTATGCATCACCCCACCTCTCCTTCCCCCTTAAGCAGGCATAAGAGTGTTTTCTAAATGTGAGACACTGTTCTCTTTCCTAACTCAGTTCAAGTGTAACCATGTTTACAGGATCTTCATAAGTGATATCTTATGATAAGTTTCTTTTTCTGTGTGACTTATTTCACTTAGAATCATCGTACCTCAATCCACCCATTTTGCTGCTACTGGTCTTATGATATTGATTTCATGGCTGAGGGATATTCCATCGTACGTAATTACCACAATTTTTTGAACCATTTTTATATTTCCTGGGATATTTAAGGTGTACCCAAGTTGAGGTCCTTGTAAGCAGTGCAGCCCTAAATTTTTGGGTGGCTCTGTCTTATTGATTTTCAGTTTTCCCAAGGTATATTCCCTAGACTGGAAGTGCCCTTGGCTCTGTAGCTCTGTTCTTTACTTGTTTTAGGGAACACAATGTACTCCTCCAGAGAGGCAGTTGGCAATTTACATCCCGCCCATCAGCATAACAAGGCTCCCTGTTCTCCAGGGCCTGTCTTGCCTTTCTGGTTTTTACACATTTTGTGGATGTCCCTTTTGACCGGTGGGAAGTGATACTTCTTTGTAGTGCAGATTTGCATTGCCCGCTTGCTTGCTTGGGCAAAAAGGGCGTATGCGTTTTCTCCTGAATATATTCAGGAGAAAACGCATACGCCCTTTTTGGCCAAGTGCATCATTGTCGAAGTTGTGCCCCTCTTCCTGTGCTTTAAAGGCGATTCCAACGTACCTCTTGAAATCTGTTTCCTGCTATTCTGCCTCGCTTTCAAGTGCGCCTCGTTGCCTTCCCTCAACAGATTTTTGGACGATAGTTGTCCTTTATTACTCAGCCAGTTTGTGAATTGCTGTGCCCCTGAGCTCCATTTTTCAACTCGTTTTTGGTGAGGTGACCGCAACTCCGAAATTTTGGTTCAGGACCTATACTGGTTCCCGGAGAGTTGCTGAGTCTTTGATTAATTCTTCTTCCTTCCGGGAAATTACGGTGATATGTGCCCGTCCAAATGCCTAACAGCTACTCTCTCATTTGTTCTCCCTCTTCCCTTTCATCCTCTGCAAAATTGGAAACCTGTGCGAACCAGGAGGTTAAAGGGGCTGTCTCTCCAAGTTGGGAAATTGATAGTAAAGCAGATGGAAAGTCAAACCGGAGCACCAGGAGAGGGACTATTCGTTGAGTTTTAGAAACCTTTCATATTCACAGTGTGTCCGTTCTCTAGGTTTCCCGTACATGTTATAACTGTAGTAATATTCCCTTCAACCTGGAGAGTTGGGACCCATGCAATGGGTGCCATGCATTATTGCTTTTAAGGGTCTGCATTTGCTTACCAAATCTCACCAATCCTCTCAGTCCCAAGTGTCCAGCCTTATGCCACATCCAGCTGTCGTTGTAGATAGGGTCATTCCAGGTTTCATCAGAGACCCTGCAGGAATTGTAAAGAATTTCCCAGTTTTTTTGTTTTGTTTTTGAAACTCCTTTTTATAGTGGGTTTGAGCTGATTCTCGCTGCCATGTTTATGCCAGTCTAGACACACTTGATTCCCTTACGGAGACATATCAATACATAGGTTTTAAGATTCTTACTAGTCAGATATATTCCTCTGCGGGAAATATGGGGTTTTGAGTCCCTTTCACTGAGGAAGGTGTAGGTCTTGTCTATGCCATAGTTGGTTTTTGGAACGGTACGTGTGCTTATATCAAACTCTGGTTTTATGCATCACCCCACCTCTCCTTTCCCTTAAGCAGGCATAAGAGTGTTTTCTAAATGTGAGACACTGTTCTATTTCCTAACTCAGTTCAAGTGTAGCCATGTTTACAGGATCTTCATAAGTGATATCTTATGATAAGTTTCTTTTTCTGTGTGACTTATTTCATTTAGAATCATCGTACCTGAATCCACCCATTCTGCTGCTACTGGTCTTATGACATTGATTTCATGGCTGAGGGATATTCCATCGTACGTAAGTACCACAATTTTTTGAACCATTTTTATATATCCTGGGATATTTAAGGTGTACCCAAGTTGATGTCCTTGTAAGCAGTGCAGCCCTAAATTTTGGGGTGGCTCTGTCTTATTGATTTTCAGTTTTCCCAAGGTATATTCCCTAGACTGGAAGTGCCCTTGGCTCTGTAGCTCTGTTCTTTACTTGTTTTAGGGAACACAATGTACTCCTCCAGAGAGGCAGTTGGCAATTTACATCCCGCCCATATGCATAACAAGGCTCCCTGTTCTCCAGGGCCTGTCTTGCCTTTCTGGTTTTTACACATTTTGTGGATATCCCTTTTGACCGGTGGGAAGTGATACTTCTTTGTAGTGCAGATTTGCATTGCCCGCTTGCTTGCTTGGCCAAAAAGGGCGTATGCGTTTTCTCCTGAATATATTCAGGAGAAAATGCATACGCCCTTTTTAGCCAAGTGCATCATTGTCGAAGTTGTGCCCCTCTTCCTGTGCTTTAAAGGCGATTCCAACGTACCTCTTGAAATCTGTTTCCTGCTATTCTGCCTCGCTTTCAAGTCCGCCTCGTTGCCTTCCCTCAAAAGATTTTTGGACGATAGTTGTCCTTTATTACTCGGCCAGTTTGTGAATTGCTGTACCCCTGAGCTCCATTTTTCAACTCGTTTTTTTGTGAGCTGACTGCAAGTCCAACATTTTGGTTCAGGACCTATGCTCGTTCCCAGTGGGGGGCTGAGACTTTGGTTAATTCTTCTTCCTGCCGGGAAGTTAGAGTGATATGTGCCCGTCCAAATACCTAACAGCTACTCTCTCATTGGTTCTCCCTCTTCCCTTTCATACTCTGCCAAATTGGCAACCTGTACGAACCAGGAGGTTAAAGGGGCAGTCTCTCCAATTTGGGAAGTTGATAGTAAAGCAGTTGGAAAGTCAAATCGGAGCACCAGGAGAGGGACTATTCGTTGAGCTTTAGAAACCTTTCGTATTCACAGTGTGTCCGTTCTCTAAGTTTTCTGAACATGTTATAGCTGTAGTAATATTCCCTTCAACCTGGAGAGTTGGGACCCATGGAATGGGTGTCAGGCCTTTGTGCTTTAAATGGTCTGCATTTGCTCACCCAATTTCACCAATCCTCTCAGTCCCAAGTTTCCAGCCTTATGCCACATCCAGCTGTCGTTGTAGATAGGGTCATTCCAGGTTTCATCAGAGACCCTGAAGGAATTGTAAAACATTTCCCTGTTTTTTTGTTTTGTTTTTGAAATTCCTTTTTATACTGGGTTTGAGCTGATTCTCGCTGCCATGTTTATGCCAGTCTAGACACACATGATTCCCTTACGGAGACATATCAATACATAGGTTTTAAGATTCTTACTATTCAGATATATTCCTCTGCGGGAAATATGGGGTTTTGAGTCCCTTTCACTGAGGAAGGTGTAGGTCTTGTCTATTCCATAGTTGGTTTTTGGAACGGTACCTGTGCTTATATCAAACTCTGGTTTTATGCATCACCCCACCTCTCCTTCCCCCTTAAGCAGGCATAAGAGTGTTTTCTAAATGTGAGACACTGTTCTCTTTCCTAACTCAGTTCAAGTGTAGCCATGTTTACAGGATCTTCATAAGTGATATCTTATGATAAGTTTCTTTTTCTGTGTGACTTATTTCACTTAGAATCATCGTACCTGAATCCACCCATTTTGCTGCTACTTGTCTTATGACATTGATTTCATGGCTGAGGGATATTCCATCATACGTAAGTACCACAATTTTTTGAACCATTTTTATATTTCTTGGGATATTTAAGGTGTACCCAAGTTGATGTCCTTGTAAGCAGTGCAGCCCTAAATTTTGGGGTGGCTCTGTCTTATTGATTTTCAGTTTTCCCAATGTATATTCCCTAGACTGGAAGTGCCCTTGGCTCTGTAGCTCTCTTGTTTACTTGTTTTAGGGAACACAATGCCCTCCTCCAGAGAGGCAGTTGGCAATTTACATCCCGCCCATCAGCATAACAAGGCTCCCTGTTCTCCAGGGCCTGTCTTGCCTTTCTGGTTTTTACACATTTTGTGGATTTCCCTTTTGACCGGTGGGAAGTGATACTTCTTTGTAGTGCAGATTTGCATTGCCCGCTTGCTTGCTTGGGCAAAAAGGGCGTATGCGTTTTCTCCTGAATATATTCAGGAGAAAACGCATACGCCCTTTTTGGCCAAGTGCATCATTGTCGAAGTTGTGCCCCTCTTCCTGTGCTTTAAAGGCGATTCCAACGTACCTCTTGAAATCTGTTTCCTGCTATTCTGCCTCGCTTTCAAGTGCGCCTCGTTGCCTTCCCTCAGCAGATTTTTGGACAATAGTTGTCCTTTATTACTCGGCCAGTTTGTGAATTGCTGTGCCCCTGAGCTCCATTTTTCAACTCGTTTTTGGTGAGGTGACCGCAACTCCGAAATTTTGGTTCAGGACCTATACTGGTTCCCGGAGAGTTGCTGAGTCTTTGGTTAATTCTTCTTCCTTCCGGGAAATTACGGTGATATGTGCCCGTCCAAATGCCTAACAGCTACTCTCTCATTTGTTCTCCCTCTTCCCTTTCATCCTCTGCAAAATTGGAAACCTGTGCGAACCAGGAGGTTAAAGGGGCTGTCTCTCCAAGTTGGGAAATTGATAGTAAAGCAGATGGAAAGTCAAACCGGAGCACCAGGAGAGGGACTATTCGTTGAGTTTTAGAAACCTTTCGTATTCACAGTGTGTCCGTTCTCTAGGTTTCCCGTACATGTTATAACTGTAGTAATATTCCCTTCAACCTGGAGAGTTGGGACCCATGCAATGGGTGCCATGCATTATTGCTTTTAAGGGTCTGCATTTGCTTACCAAATCTCACCAATCCTCTCAGTCCCAAGTGTCCAGCCTTATGCCACATCCAGCTGTCGTTGTAGATAGGGTCATTCCAGGTTTCATCAGAGACCCTGAAGGAATTGTAAAGAATTTCCCAGTTTTTTTGTTTTGTTTTTGAAACTCCTTTTTATAGTGGGTTTGAGCTGATTCTCGCTGCCATGTTTATGCCAGTCTAGACACACTTGATTCCCTTACGGAGACATATCAATACATAGGTTTTAAGATTCTTACTAGTCAGATATATTCCTCTGCGGGAAATATGGGGTTTTGAGTCCCTTTCACTGAGGAAGGTGTAGGTCTTGTCTATGCCATAGTTGGTTTTTGGAACGGTACGTGTGCTTATATCAAACTCTGGTTTTATGCATCACCCCACCTCTCCTTTCCCTTAAGCAGGCATAAGAATGTTTTCTAAATGTGAGACACTGTTCTCTTTCCTAACTCAGTTCAAGTGTAGCCATGTTTACAGGATCTTCATAAGTGATATCTTATGATAAGTTTCTTTTTCTGTGTGACTTATTTCATTTAGAATCATCGTACCTGAATCCACCCATTTTGCTGCTACTGGTCTTATGACATTGATTTCATGGCTGAGGGATATTCCATCGTACGTAAGTACCACAATTTTTTGAACCATTTTTATATTTCTTGGGATATATAAGTTGTACCCAAGTTGATGTCCTTGTAAGCAGTGCAGCCCTAAATTTTGGGGTGGCTCTGTCTTATTGATTTTCAGTTTTCCCAAGGTATATTCCCTAGACTGGAAGTGCCCTTGGCTCTGTAGCTCTGTTCTTTACTTGTTTTAGGGAACACAATGTACTCCTCCAGAGAGGCAGTTGGCAATTTACATGCCGCCCATCAGCACAACAAGGCTCCCTGTTCTCCAGGGCCTGTCTTGCCTTTCTGGTTTTTACACATTTTGTGGATATCCCTTTTGACCGGTGGGAAGTGATACTTCTTTGTAGTGCAGATTTGCATTGCCCGCTTGCTTGCTTGGCCAAAAAGGGCGTATGCGTTTTCTCCTGAATATATTAAGGAGAAAATGCATACGCCCTTTTTAGCCAAGTGCATCATTGTCGAAGTTGTGCCCCTCTTCCTGTGCTTTAAAGGCGATTCCAACGTACCTCTTGAAATCTGTTTCCTGCTATTCTGCCTCGCTTTCAAGTCCGCCTCGTTGCCTTCCCTCAAAAGATTTTTGGAAGATAGTTGTCCTTTATTACTCGGCCAGTTTGTGAATTGCTGTACCCCTGAGCTCAATTTTTCAACTCGTTTTTTTGTGAGCTGACTGCAAGTCCAACATTTTGGTTCAGGACCTATGCTCGTTCCCAGTGGGGGGCTGAGACTTTGGTTAATTCTTCTTCCTGCCGGGAAGTTAGAGTGATATGTGCCCGTCCAAATACCTAACAGCTACTCTCTCATTGGTTCTCCCTCTTCCCTTTCATCCTCTGCCAAATTGGCAACCTGTACGAACCAGGAGCTTAAAGGGGCAGTCTCTCCAATTTGGGAAGTTGATAGTAAAGCAGTTGGAAAGTCAAATCGGAGCACCAGGAGAGGGACTATTCGTTGAGTTTTAGAAACCTTTCGTATTCACAGTGTGTCCGTTCTCTAAGTTTTCTGAACATGTTATAGCTGTAGTAATATTCCCTTCAACCTGGAGAGTTGGGACCCATGGAATGGGTGTCAGGCCTTTGTGCTTTAAATGGTCTGCATTTGCTCACCCAATTTCACCAATCCTCTCAGTCCCAAGTTTCCAGCCTTATGCCACATCCAGCTGTCGTTGTAGATAGGGTCATTCCAGGTTTCATCAGAGACCCTGAAGGAATTGTAAAGCATTTCCCTGTTTTTTTGTTTTGTTTTTGAAATTCCTTTTTATACTGGGTTTGAGCTGATTCTCGCTGCCATGTTTATGCCAGTCTAGACACACATGATTCCCTTACGGAGACATATCAATACATAGGTTTTAAGATTCTTACTATTCAGATATATTCCTCTGCGGGAAATATGGGGTTTTGAGTCCCTTTCACTGAGGAAGGTGTAGGTCTTGTCTATTCCATAGTTGGTTTTTGGAACGGTACCTGTGCTTATATCAAACTCTGGTTTTATGCATCACCCCACCTCTCCTTCCCCCTTAAGCAGGCATAAGAGTGTTTTCTAAATGTGAGACACTGTTCTCTTTCCTAACTCAGTTCAAGTGTAGCCATGTTTACAGGATCTTCATAAGTGATATCTTATGATAAGTTTCTTTTTCTGTGTGACTTATTTCACTTAGAATCATCGTACCTGAATCCACCCATTTTGCTGCTACTTGTCTTATGACATTGATTTCATGGCTGAGGGATATTCCATCATACGTAAGTACCACAATTTTTTGAACCATTTTTATATTTCTTGGGATATTTAAGGTGTACCCAAGTTGATGTCCTTGTAAGCAGTGCAGCCCTAAATTTTGGGGTGGCTCTGTCTTATTGATTTTCAGTTTTCCCAATGTATATTCCCTAGACTGGAAGTGCCCTTGGCTCTGTAGCTCTGTTGTTTACTTGTTTTAGGGAACACAATGCACTCCTCCGGAGAGGCAGTTGGCAATTTACATCCCGCCCATCAGCATAACAAGGCTCCCTGTTCTCCAGGGCCTGTCTTGCCTTTCTGGTTTTTACACATTTTGTGGATGTCCCTTTTGACCGGTGGGAAGTGATACTTCTTTGTAGTGCAGATTTGCATTGCCCGCTTGCTTGCTTGGCCAAAAAGGGCGTATGCGTTTTCTCCTGAATATATTCAGGAGAAAATGCGTACGCCCTTTTTGGCCAAGTGCATCATTGTCGAAGTTGTGCCCCTCTTCCTGTGCTTTAAAGGCGTTTCCAACGTACCTCTTGAAATCTGTTTCCTGCTATTCTGCCTCGCTTTCAAGTCTGCCTCGTTGCCTTCCCTCAACAGATTTTGGGACGATAGTTGTCCTTTATTACTCGGCCAGTTTGTGAGTTGCTGTGCCCCTGAGCTCCATTTTTCAACTCGTTTTTGGTGAGCTGACCGCAAGTCCAAAATTTTGTTTCAGGACCTATACTGGTTCCCGGTGGGTGGCTGAGACTTTGGTTAATTCTTCTTCCTGCCGGGAAACTAAAGTGATATGTGCCCGTCCAAATGCCTAATAGCTACTCTCTCATTGGTTCTCCCTCTTCCCTTTCATCCTCTGCCAAATTGGCAACCTGTGCGAACCAGGAGGTTAAAGGGGCTGTCTCTCCAAGTTGGGAGGTTGATAGTAAAGCAGATGGAAAGTCAAACCGGAGCACCAGGAGAGGGGCTCTTCGTTGAGTTTTAGAAACCTTTCGTATTCACAGTGTGTCCGTTCTCTAGGTTTCCCATACATGTTATAACTGTAGTAATATTCCCTTCAACCTGGAGAGTTGGGACCCATGGAATGGGTGCCATGCATTATTGCTTTAAAGGGTCTGAATTTGCTCACCCAATCTCACCAATCCTCTCAGTCCCAAGTGTCCAGCCTTATGCCATATCGAGCTGTCGTTGTAGATATGGTCATTACAGGTTTCATCGGAGAACCTGAAGGAATTGTAAAGAATTTCCTAGTTTTTTTGTTTTGGTTTTGAAATTCCTTTTTAGAGTGGGTTTGAGCTGATTCTCGCTGCCATGTTTATGCCAGTCTAGACACACTTGATTCCCTTACGGAGACATATCAATCCATAGGTTTTAATATTCTTACTAGTCAGATATATTCCTCTGCGGGAAATATGGGGTTTTGAGTCCCTTTCACTGAGGAATGTGTAGGTCTTGTCTATTCCATAGTTGGAGTTTTGAACGATACCTGTGCTTATATGAAACTCTGGTTTTATGCATCACCCCACCTCTCCTTCCCCCTTTAGCAGGCATAAGAGTGTTTTCTAAATGTGAGACACTGTTCACTTTCCTAACTCAGTTCAAGTGTAGCCATGTTTACAGGATCTTCATAAGTGATATCTTATGATAAGTTTCTTTTTCTCTGTGACTTATTTCACTTAGAACCATCGTACCTGAATCCACCCGTTTTGCTGCTACTGGTCTTATGACATTGATTTCATGGCTGAGGGATATTCCATCGTACGTAAGTACCACAATTTTTTGAACCATTTTTATATTTCCTGGGATATTTAATGTGTACCCAAGTTGAGGTCCTTGTAAGCAGTGCAGCCCTAAATTTTGGGGTGGCTCTGACTTATTGATTTTCAGTTTTCCCAAGGTATATTCCCTAGACTGGAAGTGCCCTTGGCTCTGTAGCTCTGTTCTTTACTTGTTTTAGGGAACACAATGCACTCCTCCAGGGAGGCAGTTGGCAATTTACATCCCGCCCATCAGCATAACAATGCTACGTGTTCTCCAGGGCCTGTCTTGCCTCTCTGTTTTTTACACATTTTGTGGATGTCCCTTTTGACCGGTGGGAAGTGATACTCCTTTGTAGTGCAGATTTGCATTGCCCGCTTGCTTGCTTGGCCAAAAAGGGCGTATGCGTTTTTTCCTGAATATATTCAGGAGAAAACGCATACGCCCTTTTTGGCCAAGTGCATCATTGTCGAAGTTGTGCCCCTCTTCCTGTGCTTTAAAGGCGATTCCAACGTACTTCTTGAAATCTGTTTCCGGCCATTCTGCCTCGCTTTCAAGTCTGCCTCGTTGCCTTCCGTTAACAGATTTTTGGACGATACTTGTCCTTTATTACTCGGCCAGTTTTTGAATTGCTGTGCCCCTGAGCTCCATTTTTCAACTCGTTTTTGGTGAGCTGAGGGCAATTCCAAAATTTTGGTTCAGGACCTATACTGGTTCCCGCTGGGTGGCTGAGACTTTGGTTAATTCTTCTTCCTGCCGGGAAATTACAGTGATATGTGCCCGTCCAAATGCCTAACAGCTACTCTCTCATTGGTTCTCCCTCTTCCCTTTCATCCTCTGCCAAATTGGCAACCTGTGTGAACCAGGAGGTTAAAGGGGCTGTCTCTCTAAGTTGGGAGGTTGATAGTAAAGCAGATGGAAGTCAAACCGGAGCACCAGGAGAGGGACTATTCGTTGAGTTTTAGAAACCTTTCGTATTCACAGTGTGTCCGTTCTCTAGGTTTCTCGTACATGTTATAGCTGTAGTAATATTCCCTTCAACCTGGAGAGTTGGGACCCATGGAATGGGTGCCAGGCATTTGTGCTTTAAAGGGTCTGCATTTGCTCACCCAATCTCACCAATCGTCTCAGTCCCAAGTGTCCCTCCTTATGCCACATCCAGCTGTCATTGTAGATAGGGTCATTCCAGGTTTCATCAGAGACCCTGAAGGAATTGCAAAAATTTCCCAGTTTTTTTGTTTTGTTTCTGAAATTCCTTTTTATAGTGGGTTTGAGCTGATTCTCGCTGCTATGTTTATGCCAGTCTAGACACACTGATTCCCTTACGGAGACATATCAATACTTAGGTTTTAAGATTCTTACTAGTCAGATATATTCCTCTGCGGGAAATATGGGGTTTTGAGTCCCTTTCACTGAGGAAGGTGTAGGTCTTGTCTATTCCATAGTTGGTTTTTGGAACGGTACCTGTGCCTATATCAAACTCTTGTTTTATGCATCACCCCACCTCTCCTTGCCCCTCAAGCAGGCATAAGAGTGTTTTCTAAATGTGAGACACTGTTCTCTTTCCTAACTCAGTTCAAGTGTAGCCATGTTTACAGGATCTTCATAAGTGATATCTTATGATAAGTTTCTTTTTCTCTGTGACTTATTTCACTTAGAATCATCGTACCTGAATCCACCCATTTTGCTGCTACTTGTCTTATTACATTGATTTCATGCCTGAGGGATATTCCATCGTACATAAGTACCACAATTTTTTGAACCATTTTTATATTTCCTGGGATATTTAAGGTGGACCCAGGTTGAGGTCCTTGTAAGCAGTGCAGCCCTAAATTTTGGGGTGGCTCTGTCTTATTGATATTCAGTTTTCCCAAGGTATATTCCCTAGACTGGAAGTGCCCTTGGCTCTGTAGCTCTGTTGTTTACTAGTTTTAGGGAACACAATGCACTCCTCCAGAGAGGCAGTTGCCAATTTACATCCCGCCCATCAGCATAGCAAGGCTCCCTGTTCTCCAGGGCCTGTCTTGCCTTTCTGTTTTTTACACATTTTGTGGATGTCCCTTTTGACCGGTGGGAAGTGATACTTCTTTGTAGTGCAGATTTGCATTGCCCGCTTGCTTGCTTGGCCAAAATGGGCGTATGCGTTTTCTCCTGAATATATTCAGGAGAAAACGCATACGCCCTTTTTGGCCAAGTGCATCATTGTCGAAGTTGTGCCCCTCTTCCTGTGCTTTAAAGGCGATTCCAACGTACCTCTTGAAATCTGTTTCCTGCTATTCTGACTCGCTTTCAAGTCCGCCCTGTTGCCTTCCCTCAACAGATTTTTGGCGATAGTTGTCCTTTATTACGTGGCCAGTTTGTGAATTGCTGTGCCCCTGAGCTCCATTTTTCAACTCGTTTTTGGTGAGCTGACCGCAAGTCCAAAATTTTGGTTCAGGACCTATACTGGTTCCCGGTGGGTGGCTGAGACTTTGGTTAATTCTTCTTCCTGCCGGGAAATTACAGTGATATGTGCCCGTCCAAATGCCTAACAGCTACTCTCTCATTGGTTCTCCCTCTTCCCTTTCATCCTCTGCCAAATTGGCAACCTGTGCGAACCAGGAGGTTAAAGGGGCTCTCTCTCCAAGTTGGGAGGTTGATAGTAAAGCAGATGGAAAGTCAAACCGGAGCCCCAGGAGAGGGACTATTCGTTGAGTTTTAGAAACCTTTCGTATTCACAGTGTGTCCGTTTCCTAGGTTTCCCGTACATGATATAGCAGTAGTAATATTCCCTTCAACCTGGAGAGTTGGGACTCATGGAATGGGTGCCATTCATTTGTGCTTTAAAAGTTCTGCATTTGTTCACCCAATCTCACCAATTGTCTCAGTCCCAAGTGTCCCTCCTTATGCCACATCCAGCTGTCGTTGTAGATAGGGTCATTCCAGGTTTCATCAGAGACCCTGAAGGAATTGTAAAGAATTTCCCAGTTTTTTTGTTTTGTTTTTGAAATTCCTTTTTATAGTGGCTTTGAGCTGTTCTCGCTGCCATGTTTATGCCAGTCTAGACACACTTGAGTCCCTTACAGAGACATATCAATACATAGGTTTTAAGATTCTTACTAGTCATATATATTCCTCTGCGGGAAATATGGTGTTTTCAATTCCTTTCACTGAGGAAGGTGTAGGTCTTGTCTATTCCATAGTTGGTTTTTGGAACGGTACCTGTGCTTATATCAAACTCTGGTTTTATGCATCACCCCACCTCTCCTTCCCCCTTAAGCAGGCATAAGAGTGTTTTCTAAATGTGAGACACTGTTCTCTTTCCTAACTCAGTTCAAGTGTAGCCATGTTTACAGGATCTTCATAAGTGATATCTTATGATAAGTTTCTTTTTCTGTGTGACTTATTTCACTTAGAATCATCGTACTTGAATCCACCCATTTTGCTGCCACTGGTCTTATGACATTGATTTCATGGCTGAGGGATATTCCATCGTACGTAAGTACCACAATTTTTTGAACCATTTTTATATTTCCTGGGATATTTAAGGTGTACCCAAGTTGAGGTCCTTGTAAGCACTGCAGCCCTAAATTTTGGGTTGGCTCTGTCTTATTGATTTTCAGTTTTCCCAAGGTATATTCCCTAGACTGGAAGTGCCCTTGCCTCTGTAGCTCTGTTGTTTACTTGTTTTAGGGAACACAATGCACTCCTCCAGAGAGGCAGTTGGCAATTTACATCCCGCCCATCAGCATAACAAGGCTCCCAATTCTCCAGGGCCTGTCTTGCCTTTCTGGTTTTTACACATTTTGTGGATGTCCCTTTTGACCGGTGGGAAGTGATACTTCTTTGTAGTGCAGATTTGCATTGCCTGCTTGCTTGCTAGGCCAAAAAGGGCGTATGCGTTTTCTGCTGAATATATTCAGGAGAAAACGCATACGCCCTTTTTGGCCAAGTGCATCATTGTCGAAGTTGTGCCCCTCTTCCTGTGCCTTAAAGGCGATTCCAACTTACCTCTTGAAATCTGTTTCCTGCTATTCTGCCTCGCTTTCAAGTCTGCCTCGTTGCCTTCCCTCAACAGATTTTGGGACGATAGTTGTCCTTTATTACTCGGCCAGTTTGTGAGTTGCTGTGCCCCTGAGCTCCATTTTTCAACTCGTTTTTGGTGAGCTGACCGCAAGTCCAAAATTTTGTTTCAGGACCTATACTGGTTCCCGGTGGGTGGCTGAGACTTTGGTTAATTCTTCTTCCTGCCGGGAAACTAAAGTGATATGTGCCCGTCCAAATGCCTAATAGCTACTCTCTCATTGGTTCTCCCTCTTCCCTTTCATCCTCTGCCAAATTGGCAACCTGTGCGAACCAGGAGGTTAAAGGGGCTGTCTCTCCAAGTTGGGAGGTTGATAGTAAAGCAGATGGAAAGTCAAACCGGAGCACCAGGAGAGGGGCTCTTCGTTGAGTTTTAGAAACCTTTCGTATTCACAGTGTGTCCGTTCTCTAGGTTTCCCATACATGTTATAACTGTAGTAATATTCCCTTCAACCTGGAGAGTTGGGACCCATGGAATGGGTGCCATGCATTATTGCTTTAAAGGGTCTGAATTTGCTCACCCAATCTCACCAATCCTCTCAGTCCCAAGTGTCCAGCCTTATGCCATATCGAGCTGTCGTTGTAGATATGGTCATTACAGGTTTCATCGGAGAACCTGAAGGAATTGTAAAGAATTTCCTAGTTTTTTTGTTTTGGTTTTGAAATTCCTTTTTAGAGTGGGTTTGAGCTGATTCTCGCTGCCATGTTTATGCCAGTCTAGACACACTTGATTCCCTTACGGAGACATATCAATCCATAGGTTTTAATATTCTTACTAGTCAGATATATTCCTCTGCGGGAAATATGGGGTTTTGAGTCCCTTTCACTGAGGAATGTGTAGGTCTTGTCTATTCCATAGTTGGAGTTTTGAACGATACCTGTGCTTATATGAAACTCTGGTTTTATGCATCACCCCACCTCTCCTTCCCCCTTTAGCAGGCATAAGAGTGTTTTCTAAATGTGAGACACTGTTCACTTTCCTAACTCAGTTCAAGTGTAGCCATGTTTACAGGATCTTCATAAGTGATATCTTATGATAAGTTTCTTTTTCTCTGTGACTTATTTCACTTAGAACCATCGTACCTGAATCCACCCGTTTTGCTGCTACTGGTCTTATGACATTGATTTCATGGCTGAGGGATATTCCATCGTACGTAAGTACCACAATTTTTTGAACCATTTTTATATTTCCTGGGATATTTAATGTGTACCCAAGTTGAGGTCCTTGTAAGCAGTGCAGCCCTAAATTTTGGGGTGGCTCTGACTTATTGATTTTCAGTTTTCCCAAGGTATATTCCCTAGACTGGAAGTGCCCTTGGCTCTGTAGCTCTGTTCTTTACTTGTTTTAGGGAACACAATGCACTCCTCCAGGGAGGCAGTTGGCAATTTACATCCCGCCCATCAGCATAACAATGCTACGTGTTCTCCAGGGCCTGTCTTGCCTCTCTGTTTTTTACACATTTTGTGGATGTCCCTTTTGACCGGTGGGAAGTGATACTCCTTTGTAGTGCAGATTTGCATTGCCCGCTTGCTTGCTTGGCCAAAAAGTGCGTATGCGTTTTTTCCTGAATATATTCAGGAGAAAACGCATACGCCCTTTTTGGCCAAGTGCATCATTGTCGAAGTTGTGCCCCTCTTCCTGTGCTTTAAAGGCGATTCCAACGTACTTCTTGAAATCTGTTTCCGGCCATTCTGCCTCGCTTTCAAGTCTGCCTCGTTGCCTTCCGTTAACAGATTTTTGGAAGATACTTGTCCTTTATTACTCGGCCAGTTTTTGAATTGCTGTGCCCCTGAGCTCCATTTTTCAACTCGTTTTTGGTGAGCTGAGGGCAATTCCAAAATTTTGGTTCAGGACCTATACTGGTTCCCGCTGGGTGGCTGAGACTTTGGTTAATTCTTCTTCCTGCCGGGAAATTACAGTGATATGTGCCCGTCCAAATGCCTAACAGCTACTCTCTCATTGGTTCTCCCTCTTCCCTTTCATCCTCTGCCAAATTGGCAACCTGTGTGAACCAGGAGGTTAAAGGGGCTGTCTCTCTAAGTTGGGAGGTTGATAGTAAAGCAGATGGAAGTCAAACCGGAGCACCAGGAGAGGGACTATTCGTTGAGTTTTAGAAACCTTTCGTATTCACAGTGTGTCCGTTCTCTAGGTTTCTCGTACATGTTATAGCTGTAGTAATATTCCCTTCAACTTGGAGAGTTGGGACCCATGGAATGGGTGCCAGGCATTTGTGCTTTAAAGGGTCTGCATTTGCTCACCCAATCTCACCAATCGTCTCAGTCCCAAGTGTCCCTCCTTATGCCACATCCAGCTGTCATTGTAGATAGGGTCATTCCAGGTTTCATCAGAGACCCTGAAGGAATTGCAAAAATTTCCCAGTTTTTTTGTTTTGTTTCTGAAATTCCTTTTTATAGTGGGTTTGAGCTGATTCTCGCTGCTATGTTTATGCCAGTCTAGACACACTGATTCCCTTACGGAGACATATCAATACTTAGGTTTTAAGATTCTTACTAGTCAGATATATTCCTCTGCGGGAAATATGGGGTTTTGAGTCCCTTTCACTGAGGAAGGTGTAGGTCTTGTCTATTCCATAGTTGGTTTTTGGAACGGTACCTGTGCCTATATCAAACTCTTGTTTTATGCATCACCCCACCTCTCCTTGCCCCTTAAGCAGGCATAAGAGTGTTTTCTAAATGTGAGACACTGTTCTCTTTCCTAACTCAGTTCAAGTGTAGCCATGTTTACAGGATCTTCATAAGTGATATCTTATGATAAGTTTCTTTTTCTCTGTGACTTATTTCACTTAGAATCATCGTACCTGAATCCACCCATTTTGCTGCTACTTGTCTTATTACATTGATTTCATGCCTGAGGGATATTCCATCGTACATAAGTACCACAATTTTTTGAACCATTTTTATATTTCCTGGGATATTTAAGGTGGACCCAGGTTGAGGTCCTTGTAAGCAGTGCAGCCCTAAATTTTGGGGTGGCTCTGTCTTATTGATATTCAGTTTTCCCAAGGTATATTCCCTAGACTGGAAGTGCCCTTGGCTCTGTAGCTCTGTTGTTTACTAGTTTTAGGGAACACAATGCACTCCTCCAGAGAGGCAGTTGCCAATTTACATCCCGCCCATCAGCATAGCAAGGCTCCCTGTTCTCCAGGGCCTGTCTTGCCTTTCTGTTTTTTACACATTTTGTGGATGTCCCTTTTGACCGGTGGGAAGTGATACTTCTTTGTAGTGCAGATTTGCATTGCCCGCTTGCTTGCTTGGCCAAAATGGGCGTATGCGTTTTCTCCTGAATATATTCAGGAGAACACGCATACGCCCTTTTTGGCCAAGTGCATCATTGTCGAAGTTGTGCCCCTCTTCCTGTGCTTTAAAGGCGATTCCAACGTACCTCTTGAAATCTGTTTCCTGCTATTCTGACTCGCTTTCAAGTCCGCCCTGTTGCCTTCCCTCAACAGATTTTTGGCGATAGTTGTCCTTTATTACGTGGCCAGTTTGTGAATTGCTGTGCCCCTGAGCTCCATTTTTCAACTCGTTTTTGGTGAGCTGACCGCAAGTCCAAAATTTTGGTTCAGGACCTATACTGGTTCCCGGTGGGTGGCTGAGACTTTGGTTAATTCTTCTTCCTGCCGGGAAATTACAGTGATATGTGCCCGTCCAAATGCCTAACAGCTACTCTCTCATTGGTTCTCCCTCTTCCCTTTCATCCTCTGCCAAATTGGCAACCTGTGCGAACCAGGAGGTTAAAGGGGCTCTCTCTCCAAGTTGGGAGGTTGATAGTAAAGCAGATGGAAAGTCAAACCGGAGCCCCAGGAGAGGGACTATTCGTTGAGTTTTAGAAACCTTTCGTATTCACAGTGTGTCCGTTTCCTAGGTTTCCCGTACATGATATAGCAGTAGTAATATTCCCTTCAACCTGGAGAGTTGGGACTCATGGAATGGGTGCCATTCATTTGTGCTTTAAAAGTTCTGCATTTGTTCACCCAATCTCACCAATTGTCTCAGTCCCAAGTGTCCCTCCTTATGCCACATCCAGCTGTCGTTGTAGATAGGGTCATTCCAGGTTTCATCAGAGACCCTGAAGGAATTGTAAAGAATTTCCCAGTTTTTTTGTTTTGTTTTTGAAATTCCTTTTTATAGTGGCTTTGAGCTGTTCTCGCTGCCATGTTTATGCCAGTCTAGACACACTTGAGTCCCTTACAGAGACATATCAATACATAGGTTTTAAGATTCTTACTAGTCATATATATTCCTCTGCGGGAAATATGGTGTTTTCAATTCCTTTCACTGAGGAAGGTGTAGGTCTTGTCTATTCCATAGTTGGTTTTTGGAACGGTACCTGTGCTTATATCAAACTCTGGTTTTATGCATCACCCCACCTCTCCTTCCCCCTTAAGCAGGCATAAGAGTGTTTTCTAAATGTGAGACACTGTTCTCTTTCCTAACTCAGTTCAAGTGTAGCCATGTTTACAGGATCTTCATAAGTGATATCTTATGATAAGTTTCTTTTTCTGTGTGACTTATTTCACTTAGAATCATCGTACTTGAATCCACCCATTTTGCTGCCACTGGTCTTATGACATTGATTTCATGGCTGAGGGATATTCCATCGTACGTAAGTACCACAATTTTTTGAACCATTTTTATATTTCCTGGGATATTTAAGGTGTACCCAAGTTGAGGTCCTTGTAAGCACTGCAGCCCTAAATTTTGGGTTGGCTCTGTCTTATTGATTTTCAGTTTTCCCAAGGTATATTCCCTAGACTGGAAGTGCCCTTGCCTCTGTAGCTCTGTTGTTTACTTGTTTTAGGGAACACAATGCACTCCTCCAGAGAGGCAGTTGGCAATTTACATCCCGCCCATCAGCATAACAAGGCTCCCAATTCTCCAGGGCCTGTCTTGCCTTTCTGGTTTTTACACATTTTGTGGATGTCCCTTTTGACCGGTGGGAAGTGATACTTCTTTGTAGTGCAGATTTGCATTGCCTGCTTGCTTGCTAGGCCAAAAAGGGCGTATGCGTTTTCTGCTGAATATATTCAGGAGAAAACGCATACGCCCTTTTTGGCCAAGTGCATCATTGTCGAAGTTGTGCCCCTCTTCCTGTGCCTTAAAGGCGATTCCAACTTACCTCTTGAAATCTGTTTCCTGCTATTCTGCCTCGCTTTCAAGTCCGTCACGTTGCCTTCCCTCAACAGATTTTTGGAGGATACTTGTCCTTTATAACTCGGCCAGTTTGTGAATTGCTGTGCCCCTGAGCTCCATTTTTCAACTCGTTTTTGGTGAGCTGACCGCAAGTCCAAAATTTTGGTTCAGGACCTATGCTGGTTCCTGGTGGGGGGCTGAGACTATGGTTAATTCTTCTTCCTCCCGGGAAGTTAGAGTGATATGTGCCCATCCAAATGCCTAACAGCTACTCTCTCATAGGTTCTCCCTCTTCCCTTTCATCCTCTGCCAAATTGGAAACCTGTGCGAACCAGGAGGTTAAAGGGCCTGTCTCTCCAAGTTGGGAGGTTGAAAGTAAAGCAGATGGAAAGTCAAACCGGAGCACCAGGAGAGGGGCTCTTCGTTGAGTTTTAGAAACCTTTCGTATTCACAGTGTGTCTGTACTCTAGGTTTCCCGTACATGTTATAGCTGTAGTAATATTCCCTTCAACCTGGAGAGTTCGGACTCATGGAATTGGTGCCATGCATTTGTGCTTTAAAGGGTCTGCATTTGCTCACCCAATCTCACCAATCCTCTCAGTCCCAAGTGTCCAGCCTTATGCCACATCCAGCTGTCGTTGTAGATAGGGTCATTCCAGGTTTCATCAGAGACCCTGAAGGAATTGTAAAGAATTTCGCAGTTTTTTTGTTTTGTTTTTGAAATTCCTTTTTATAGTGGGTTTGAGCTGATTCTCGCTGCCATGTTTATGCCAGTCTAGACACACTTGATTCCCTTACGGAGACATATCAATACATAGGTTTTAAGATTCTTACTAGTCAGATATATTCCTCTGAGGGAAATATGGGGTTTTGAGTCCCTTTCACTGAGGAAGGTGTAGGTCTTGTCTATTCCATAGCTGGTTTTTGGAACGGTACCTCTGCTTATATCAAACTCTGGTTTTATGCATCACCCCACCTCTCCTTCCCCCTTAAGCAGGCATAAGAGTGTTTTCTAAATGTGAGACACTGTTCTCTTTCCTAACTCAGTTCAAGTGTAGCCATGTTTACAGGATTTTCATAAGTGATATCTTATGATAAGTTTCTTTTTCTGTGTGACTTATTTCTCTTAGAATCATCGTACCTGAATCCACCCATTTTGCTGCTACTGGTCTTATGACATTGATTTCATGGCTGAGGGATATTCCATTGTTCGTACGTACTACAAATTTTTGAACCATTTTTATATTTCCTGGGATATTTAAGGTGTACCCAAGTTGAGGTCCTTGTAAGCAGTGCAGCCCTAAATTTTGGGGTGGCTCTGTCTTATTGATTTTCAGTTTTCCCAAGGTATATTCCCTAGACTGGAAGTGCCCTTGGCTCTGTAGCTCTGTTCTTTACTTGTTTAAGGGAACACAATGCACTCCTCCAGAGAGGCAGTTGGCAATTTACATCCTACCCATCAGCATAACAAGGCTCCCTGTTCTCCAGGGCCTGTCTTGCCTTTCTGGTTTTTACACATTTAGTGGATGTCCCTTTTGACCGGTGGGAAGTGATACTTCTTTGTAGTGCAGATTTGCATTGCCGGCTTGCTTACTTGGCCAAAAAGGGCGTATGCGTTTTCTCCTGAATATATTCAGGAGAAAACGCATACGCCCTTTTGGGCCAAGTGCATCATTGTCGATGTTGTGCCCATCTTCCTTTGCCTTAACGGTGATTCCAACTTACCTCTTGAAATCTGTTTCCTGCTATTCTGCCTCGCTTTCAAGTCCGTCTCGTTGCCTTCCCTCAACAGATTTTTGGACGATACTTGTCCTTTATTACTTGGCCAGTTTGTGAATTGCTGTGCCCCTTAGCTCCGTTTTTCAACTCGTTTTTTGTGAGCTGACAACAAGTCCAAAATTTTGGTCCAGGACCTATGCTGCTTCCTGGTGGGGGGCTGAGACTTTGGTTAATTCTTCTTCCTCCCGGGAAGTTAGAGTGATATGTGCCCATCCAAATGCCTAACAGCTACTCTCTCATTGGTTCTCCCTCTTCCCTTTCATCCTCTGCAAAATTGGAAACCTGTGCGAACCAGGAGGTTAAAGGGGCTGTCTCTCCAAGTTGGGAGGTTGAAAGTAAAGCAGATGGAAAGTCAAACCGGAGCACCAGGAGAGGGGCTCTTCGTTGAGTTTTAGAAACCTTTCGTATTCACAGTGTGTCCGTTCTCTAGGTTTCCCGTACATGTTATAACTGTAGTAATATTCCCTTCAACCTGGAGAGTTGGGACCCATGCAATGGGTGCCATGCATTATTGCTTTTAAGGGTCTGCATTTGCTTACCAAATCTCACCAATCCTCTCAGTCCCAAGTGTCCAGCCTTATGCCACATCCAGCTGTCGTTGTAGATAGGGTCATTCCAGGTTTCATCAGAGACCCTGAAGGAATTGTAAAGAATTTCCCAGTTTTTTTGTTTTGTTTTTGAAACTCCTTTTTATAGTGGGTTTGAGCTGATTCTCGCTGCCATGTTTATGCCAGTCTAGACACACTTGATTCCCTTACGGAGACATATCAATACATAGGTTTTAAGATTCTTACTAGTCAGATATATTCCTCTGCGGGAAATATGGGGTTTTGAGTCCCTTTCACTGAGGAAGGTGTAGGTCTTGTCTATGCCATAGTTGGTTTTTGGAACGGTACGTGTGCTTATATCAAACTCTGGTTTTATGCATCACCCCACCTCTCCTTTCCCTTAAGCAGGCATAAGAGTGTTTTCTAAATGTGAGACACTGTTCTCTTTCCTAACTCAGTTCAAGTGTAGCCATGTTTACAGGATCTTCATAAGTGATATCTTATGATAAGTTTCTTTTTCTGTGTGACTTATTTCATTTAGAATCATCGTACCTGAATCCACCCATTTTGCTGCTACTGGTCTTATGACATTGATTTCATGGCTGAGGGATATTCCATCGTACGTAAGTACCACAATTTTTTGAACCATTTTTATATTTCTTGGGATATTTAAGTTGTACCCAAGTTGATGTCCTTGTAAGCAGTGCAGCCCTAAATTTTGGGGTGGCTCTGTCTTATTGATTTTCAGTTTTCCCAAGGTATATTCCCTAGACTGGAAGTGCCCTTGGCTCTGTAGCTCTGTTCTTTACTTGTTTTAGGGAACACAATGTACTCCTCCAGAGAGGCAGTTGGCAATTTACATGCCGCCCATCAGCACAACAAGGCTCCCTGTTCTCCAGGGCCTGTCTTGCCTTTCTGGTTTTTACACATTTTGTGGATATCCCTTTTGACCGGTGGGAAGTGATACTTCTTTGTAGTGCAGATTTGCATTGCCCGCTTGCTTGCTTGGCCAAAAAGGGCGTATGCGTTTTCTCCTGAATATATTAAGGAGAAAACGCATACGCCCTTTTTAACCAAGTGCATCATTGTCGAAGTTGTGCCCCTCTTCCTGTGCTTTAAAGGCGAATCCAACGTACATGTTGAAATGTGTTTCCTGCTATTCTGCCTCGCTTTCCAGTCCGCCTCGTTGCCTTCCCTCAACAGATTTTTGGATGTTAGTTGTCCTTTATTAATCGGCCAGTTTGTGAATTGCTGTGCCCCTGAGCTCCATTTTTCAACTCGTTTTTGGTGAGCTGACCGCAAGTCCAAGATTTTGGTTCAGGACCTATACTGGTTCCCGGTGGGTGGCTGAGACTTTGGTTAATTCTTCTCCCTGCCTTGAAATTACAGTGATATGTGCTCGTCCAAATGCCTGACAGCTACTCTCTCATTGGTTCTCCCTCTTCCCTTTCATCCTCTGCCAAATTGGCAACCTGTGTGAACCAGGAGGTTAAAGGGGCTGTCTCTCCAATAGGGAGGTTGATAGTAAAGCAGATGGAAAGTCAAACAGGAGCACCAGGAGAGGGACTATTCGTTGAGTTTTAGAAACCTTTCGTATTCACAGTGTGTCTGTTCTCTAGGTTTCCCGTACATGTTATAGCTGTAGTAATATTCCCTTCAACCTGGAGAGTTGGGACCCATGGAATGGGTGCCATGCATTATTGCTTTAAAGGGTCTGCATTTGCTCTCCCAATCTCACCAATCGTCTCAGTCCCAAGTGTCCCTCCTTATGCCACATCCAGCTGTCGTTGTAGATAGGGTCATTCCAGGTTTCATCAGAGACCCTGAAGGAATTGTAAAGAATTTCCCAGTTTTTTTGTTTTGTTTTTGAAATTCCTTTTTATAGTGGGTTTGAGCTGATTCTCGCTGCCATGTTTATGCCAGTCTAGACACACTTGATTCCCTTACGCAGACATATCAATACATAGGTTTTAAGATTTTTACTAGTCAGATATGTTCCTCTGCGGGAAATATGGGGTTTTGAGTCCCTTTCACTGAGGAAGGTGTAGGTCTTGTCTATTCCATAGTTGGTTTTTGGAACGGTACCTGTGCTTATATCAAACTCTGGTTTTATGCATCACCCCACCTCTCCTTCCCCCTTAAGCAGGCATAAGAGTGTTTTCTAAATGTGAGACACTGTTCTCTTTCCTAACTCAGTTCAAGTGTAACCATGTTTACAGTATCTTCATAAGTGATATCTTATGATAAGTTTCTTTTTCTGTGTGACTTATTTCACTTAGAATCATCGTACCTCAATCCACCCATTTTGCTGCTACTGGTCTTAAGATATTGATTTCATGGCTGAGGGATATTCCATCGTACGTAAGTACCACAATTTTTTGAACCATTTTTATATTTCCTAGGATATTTAAGGTGTACCCAAGTTGAGGTCCTTGTAAGCAGTGCAGCCCTAAATTTTGGGGTGGCTCTGTCTTATTGATTTTCAGTTTTCCCAAGGTATATTCCCTAGACTGGAAGTGCCCTTGGCTCTGTAGCTCTGTTCTTTACTTGTTTTAGGGAACACAATGTACTCCTCCAGAGAGGCAGTTGGCAATTTACATCCCGCCCATCAGCATAACAAGGCTCCCTGTTCTCCAGGGCCTGTCTTGCCTTTCTGGTTTTTACACATTTTGTGGATTTCCCTTTTGACCGGTGGGAAGTGATACTTCTTTGTAGTGCAGATTTGCATTGCCCGCTTGCTTGCTTGGGCAAAAAGGGCGTATGCGTTTTCTCCTGAATATATTCAGGAGAAAACGCATACGCCCTTTTTGGCCAAGTGCATCATTCTCGAAGTTGTGCCCCTCTTCCTGTGCTTTAAAGGCGATTCCAACGTACCTCTTGAAATCTGTTTCCTGCTATTCTGCCTCGCTTTCAAGTGCGCCTCGTTGCCTTCCCTCAACAGATTTTTGGACGATAGTTGTCCTTTATTACTCAGCCAGTTTGTGAATTGCTGTGCCCCTGAGCTCCATTTTTCAACTCGTTTTTGGTGAGGTGACCGCAACTCCGAAATTTTGGTTCAGGACCTATACTGGTTCCCGGAGAGTTGCTGAGTCTTTGGTTAATTCTTCTTCCTTCCGGGAAATTACGGTGATATGTGCCCGTCCAAATGCCTAACAGCTACTCTCTCATTTGTTCTCCCTCTTCCCTTTCATCCTCTGCAAAATTGGAAACCTGTGCGAACCAGGAGGTTAAAGGGGCTGTCTCTCCAAGTTGGGAAATTGATAGTAAAGCAGATGGAAAGTCAAACCGGAGCACCAGGAGAGGGACTATTCGTTGAGTTTTAGAAACCTTTCGTATTCACAGTGTGTCCGTTCTCTAGGTTTCCCGTACATGTTATAACTGTAGTAATATTCCCTTCAACCTGGAGAGTTGGGACCCATGGAATGGGTGCCATGCATTATTGCTTTAAAGGGTCTGCATTTGCTCTCCCAATCTCACCAATCGTCTCAGTCCCAAGTGTCCCTCCTTATGCCACATCCAGCTGTCGTTGTAGATAGGGTCATTCCAGGTTTCATCAGAGACCCTGAAGGAATTGTAAAGAATTTCCCAGTTTTTTTGTTTTGTTTTTGAAATTCCTTTTTATAGTGGGTTTGAGCTGATTCTCGCTGCCATGTTTATGCCAGTCTAGACACACTTGATTCCCTTACGCAGACATATCAATACATAGGTTTTAAGATTTTTACTAGTCAGATATGTTCCTCTGCGGGAAATATGGGGTTTTGAGTCCCTTTCACTGAGGAAGGTGTAGGTCTTGTCTATTCCATAGTTGGTTTTTGGAACGGTACCTGTGCTTATATCAAACTCTGGTTTTATGCATCACCCCACCTCTCCTTCCCCCTTAAGCAGGCATAAGAGTGTTTTCTAAATGTGAGACACTGTTCTCTTTCCTAACTCAGTTCAAGTGTAACCATGTTTACAGTATCTTCATAAGTGATATCTTATGATAAGTTTCTTTTTCTGTGTGACTTATTTCACTTAGAATCATCGTACCTCAATCCACCCATTTTGCTGCTACTGGTCTTAAGATATTGATTTCATGGCTGAGGGATATTCCATCGTACGTAAGTACCACAATTTTTTGAACCATTTTTATATTTCCTAGGATATTTAAGGTGTACCCAAGTTGAGGTCCTTGTAAGCAGTGCAGCCCTAAATTTTGGGGTGGCTCTGTCTTATTGATTTTCAGTTTTCCCAAGGTATATTCCCTAGACTGGAAGTGCCCTTGGCTCTGTAGCTCTGTTCTTTACTTGTTTTAGGGAACACAATGTACTCCTCCAGAGAGGCAGTTGGCAATTTACATCCCTCCCATCAGCATAACAAGGCTCCCTGTTCTCCAGGGCCTGTCTTGCCTTTCTGGTTTTTACACATTTTGTGGATTTCCCTTTTGACCGGTGGGAAGTGATACTTCTTTGTAGTGCAGATTTGCATTGCCCGCTTGCTTGCTTGGGCAAAAAGGGCGTATGCGTTTTCTCCTGAATATATTCAGGAGAAAACGCATACGCCCTTTTTGGCCAAGTGCATCATTCTCGAAGTTGTGCCCCTCTTCCTGTGCTTTAAAGGCGATTCCAACGTACCTCTTGAAATCTGTTTCCTGCTATTCTGCCTCGCTTTCAAGTGCGCCTCGTTGCCTTCCCTCAACAGATTTTTGGACGATAGTTGTCCTTTATTACTCAGCCAGTTTGTGAATTGCTGTGCCCCTGAGCTCCATTTTTCAACTCGTTTTTGGTGAGGTGACCGCAACTCCGAAATTTTGGTTCAGGACCTATACTGGTTCCCGGAGAGTTGCTGAGTCTTTGGTTAATTCTTCTTCCTTCCGGGAAATTACGGTGATATGTGCCCGTCCAAATGCCTAACAGCTACTCTCTCATTTGTTCTCCCTCTTCCCTTTCATCCTCTGCAAAATTGGAAACCTGTGTGAACCAGGAGGTTAAAGGGGCTGTCTCTCCAAGTTGGGAAATTGATAGTAAAGCAGATGGAAAGTCAAACCGGAGCACCAGGAGAGGGACTATTCGTTGAGTTTTAGAAACCTTTCGTATTCACAGTGTGTCCGTTCTCTAGGTTTCCCGTACATGTTATAACTGTAGTAATATTCCCTTCAACCTGGAGAGTTGGGACCCATGCAATGGGTGCCATGCATTATTGCTTTTAAGGGTCTGCATTTGCTTACCAAATCTCACCAATCCTCTCAGTCCCAAGTGTCCAGCCTTATGCCACATCCAGCTGTCGTTGTAGATAGGGTCATTCCAGGTTTCATCAGAGACCCTGAAGGAATTGTAAAGAATTTCCCAGTTTTTTTGTTTTGTTTTTGAAATTCCTTTTTATAGTGGGTTTGAGCTGATTCTCGCTGCCATGTTTATGCCAGTCTAGACACACTTGATTCCCTTACGCAGACATATCAATACATAGGTTTTAAGATTTTTACTAGTCAGATATGTTCCTCTGCGGGAAATATGGGGTTTTGAGTCCCTTTCACTGAGGAAGGTGTAGGTCTTGTCTATTCCATAGTTGGTTTTTGGAACGGTACCTGTGCTTATATCAAACTCTGGTTTTATGCATCACCCCACCTCTCCTTCCCCCTTAAGCAGGCATAAGAGTGTTTTCTAAATGTGAGACACTGTTCTCTTTCCTAACTCAGTTCAAGTGTAACCATGTTTACAGTATCTTCATAAGTGATATCTTATGATAAGTTTCTTTTTCTGTGTGACTTATTTCACTTAGAATCATCGTACCTCAATCCACCCATTTTGCTGCTACTGGTCTTAAGATATTGATTTCATGGCTGAGGGATATTCCATCGTACGTAAGTACCACAATTTTTTGAACCATTTTTATATTTCCTGGGATATTTAAGGTGTACCCAAGTTGAGGTCCTTGTAAGCAGTGCAGCCCTAAATTTTGGGGTGGCTCTGTCTTATTGATTTTCAGTTTTCCCAAGGTATATTCCCTAGACTGGAAGTGCCCTTGGCTCTGTAGCTCTGTTCTTTACTTGTTTTAGGGAACACAATGTACTCCTCCAGAGAGGCAGTTGGCAATTTACATCCCGCCCATCAGCATAACAAGGCTCCCTGTTCTCCAGGGCCTGTCTTGCCTTTCTGGTTTTTACACATTTTGTGGATGTCCCTTTTGACCGGTGGGAAGTGATACTTCTTTGTAGTGCAGATTTGCATTGCCCGCTTGCTTGCTTGGGCAAAAAGGGCGTATGCGTTTTCTCCTGAATATATTCAGGAGAAAACGCATACGCCCTTTTTGGCCAAGTGCATCATTGTCGAAGTTGTGCCCCTCTTCCTGTGCTTTAAAGGCGATTCCAACGTACCTCTTGAAATCTGTTTCCTGCTATTCTGCCTCGCTTTCAAGTGCGCCTCGTTGCCTTCCCTCAACAGATTTTTGGACGATAGTTGTCCTTTATTACTCAGCCAGTTTGTGAATTGCTGTGCCCCTGAGCTCCATTTTTCAACTCGTTTTTGGTGAGGTGACCGCAACTCCGAAATTTTGGTTCAGGACCTATACTGGTTCCCGGAGAGTTGCTGAGTCTTTGGTTAATTCTTCTTCCTTCCGGGAAATTACGGTGATATGTGCCCGTCCAAATGCCTAACAGCTACTCTCTCATTTGTTCTCCCTCTTCCCTTTCATCCTCTGCAAAATTGGAAACCTGTGCGAACCAGGAGGTTAAAGGGGCTGTCTCTCCAAGTTGGGAAATTGATAGTAAAGCAGATGGAAAGTCAAACCGGAGCACCAGGAGAGGGACTATTCGTTGAGTTTTAGAAACCTTTCGTATTCACAGTGTGTCCGTTCTCTAGGTTTCCCGTACATGTTATAACTGTAGTAATATTCCCTTCAACCTGGAGAGTTGGGACCCATGCAATGGGTGCCATGCATTATTGCTTTTAAGGGTCTGCATTTGCTTACCAAATCTCACCAATCCTCTCACTCCCAAGTGTCCAGCCTTATGCCACATCCAGCTGTCGTTGTAGATAGGGTCATTCCAGGTTTCATCAGAGACCCTGAAGGAATTGTAAAGAATTTCCCAGTTTTTTTGTTTTGTTTTTGAAACTCCTTTTTATAGTGGGTTTGAGCTGATTCTCGCTGCCATGTTTATGCCAGTCTAGACACACTTGATTCCCTTACGGAGACATATCAATACATAGGTTTTAAGATTCTTACTAGTCAGATATATTCCTCTGCGGGAAATATGGGGTTTTGAGTCCCTTTCACTGAGGAAGGTGTAGGTCTTGTCTATGCCATAGTTGGTTTTTGGAACGGTACGTGTGCTTATATCAAACTCTGGTTTTATGCATCACCCCACCTCTCCTTTCCCTTAAGCAGGCATAAGAGTGTTTTCTAAATGTGAGACACTGTTCTATTTCCTAACTCAGTTCAAGTGTAGCCATGTTTACAGGATCTTCATAAGTGATATCTTATGATAAGTTTCTTTTTCTGTGTGACTTATTTCATTTAGAATCATCGTACCTGAATCCACCCATTTTGCTGCTACTGGTCTTATGACATTGATTTCATGGCTGAGGGATATTCCATCGTACGTAAGTACCACAATTTTTTGAACCATTATTATATTTCTTGGGATATTTAAGGTGTACCCAAGTTGATGTCCTTGTAAGCAGTGCAGCCCTAAATTTTGGGGTGGCTCTGACTTATTGATTTTCAGTTTTCCCAAGGTATATTCCCTAGACTGGAAGTGCCCTTGGCTCTGTAGCTCTGTTCTTTACTTGTTTTAGGGAACACAATGTACTCCTCCAGAGAGGCAGTTGGCAATTTATATGCCGCCCATCAGCACAACAAGGCTCCCTGTTCTCCAGGGCCTGTCTTGCCTTTCTGGTTTTTACACATTTTGTGGATATCCCTTTTGACCGGTGGGAAGTGATACTTCTTTGTAGTGCAGATTTGCATTGCCCGCTTGCTTGCTTGGCCAAAAAGGGCGTATGCGTTTTCTCCTGAATATATTAAGGAGAAAACACATACGCCCTTTTTAGCCAAGTGCATCATTGTCGAAGTTGTGCCCCTCTTCCTGTGCTTTAAAGGCGAATCCAACGTACATGTTGAAATGTGTTTCCTGCTATTGTGCCTCGCTTTCCAGTCCGCCTCGTTGCCTTCCCTCAACAGATTTTTGGATGTTAGTTGTCCTTTATTAATCGGCCAGTTTGTGAATTGCTGTGCCCCTGAGCTCCATTTTTCAACTCGTTTTTGGTGAGCTGACCGCAAGTCCAAGATTTTGGTTCAGGACCTATACTGGTTCCCGGTGAGTGGCTGAGACTTTGGTTAATTCTTCTCCCTGCCTTGAAATTACAGTGATATGTGCCCGTCCAAATGCCTGACAGCTACTCTCTCATTGGTTCTCCCTCTTCCCTTTCATCCTCTGCCAAATTGGCAACCTGTGTGAACCAGGAGGTTAAAGGGCTGTCTCTCCAATAGGGAGGTTGATAGTAAAGCAGATGGAAAGTCAAACAGGAGCACCAGGAGAGGGACTATTCGTTGAGTTTTAGAAACCTTTTGTATTCACAGTGTGTCTGTTCTCTAGGTATCCGTACATGTTATAGCTGTAGTAATATTCCCTTCAACCTGGAGAGTTGGGACCCATGGAATGGGTGCCATGCATTATTGCTTTAAAGGGTCTGCATTTGCTCTCCCAATCTCACCAATCGTCTCAGTCCCAAGTGTACCTCCTTATGCCACATCCAGCTGTCGTTGTAGATAGGGTCATTCCAGGTTTCATCAGAGACCCTGAAGGAATTGTAAAGAATTTCCCAGTTTTTTTGTTTTGTTTTTGAAATTCCTTTTTATAGTGGGTTTGAGCTGATTCTCGCTGCCATGTTTATGCCAGTCTAGACACACTTGATTCCCTTACGCAGACATATCAATACATAGGTTTTAAGATTTTTACTAGTCAGATATGTTCCTCTGCGGGAAATATGGGGTTTTGAGTCCCTTTCACTGAGGAAGGTGTAGGTCTTGTCTATTCCATAGTTGGTTTTTGGAACGGTACCTGTGCTTATATCAAACTCTGGTTTTATGCATCACCCCACCTCTCCTTCCCCCTTAAGCAGGCATAAGAGTGTTTTCTAAATGTGAGACACTGTTCTCTTTCCTAACTCAGTTCAAGTGTAACCATGTTTACAGGATCTTCATAAGTGATATCTTATGATAAGTTTCTTTTTCTGTGTGACTTATTTCACTTAGAATCATCGTACCTCAATCCACCCATTTTGCTGCTACTGGTCTTATGATATTGATTTCATGGCTGAGGGATATTCCATCGTACGTAATTACCACAATTTTTTGAACCATTTTTTTATTTCCTGGGATATTTAAGGTGTACCCAAGTTGAGGTCCTTGTAAGCAGTGCAGCCCTAAATTTTGGGGTGGCTCTGTCTTATTGATTTTCAGTTTTCCCAAGGTATATTCCCTAGACTGGAAGTGCCCTTGGCTCTGTAGCTCTGTTCTTTACTTGTTTTAGGGAACACAATGTACTCCTCCAGAGAGGCAGTTGGCAATTTACATCCCGCCCATCAGCATAACAAGGCTCCCTGTTCTCCAGGGCCTGTCTTGCCTTTCTGGTTTTTACACATTTTGTGGATGTCCCTTTTGACCGGTGGGAAGTGATACTTCTTTGTAGTGCAGATTTGCATTGCCCGCTTGCTTGCTTGGGCAAAAAGGGCGTATGCGTTTTCTCCTGAATATATTCAGGAGAAAACGCATACGCCCTTTTTGGCCAAGTGCATCATTGTCGAAGTTGTGCCCCTCTTCCTGTGCTTTAAAGGCGATTCCAACGTACCTCTTAAAATCTGTTTCCTGCTATTCTGCCTCGCTTTCAAGTGCGCCTCGTTGCCTTCCCTCAACAGATTTTTGGACGATAGTTGTCCTTTATTACTCAGCCAGTTTGTGAATTGCTGTGCCCCTGAGCTCCATTTTTCAACTCGTTTTTGGTGAGGTGACCGCAACTCCGAAATTTTGGTTCAGGACCTATACTGGTTCCCGGAGAGTTGCTGAGACTTTGATTAATTCTTCTTCCTTCCGGGAAATTACGGTGATATGTGCCCGTCCAAATGCCTAACAGCTACTCTCTCATTTGTTCTCCCTCTTCCCTTTCATCCTCTGCAAAATTGGAAACCTGTGCGAACCAGGAGGTTAAAGGGGCTGTCTCTCCAAGTTGGGAAATTGATAGTAAAGCAGATGGAAAGTCAAACCGGAGCACCAGGAGAGGGACTATTCGTTGAGTTTTAGAAACCTTTCATATTCACAGTGTGTCCGTTCTCTAGGTTTCCCGTACATGTTATAACTGTAGTAATATTCCCTTCAACCTGGAGAGTTGGGACCCATGCAATGGGTGCCATGCATTATTGCTTCTAAGGGTCTGCATTTGCTTACCAAATCTCACCAATCCTCTCAGTCCCAAGTGTCCAGCCTTATGCCACATCCAGCTGTCGTTGTAGATAGGGTCATTCCAGGTTTCATCAGAGACCCTGCAGGAATTGTAAAGAATTTCCCAGTTTTTTTGTTTTGTTTTTGAAACTCCTTTTTATAGTGGGTTTGAGCTGATTCTCGCTGCCATGTTTATGCCAGTCTAGACACACTTGATTCCCTTACGGAGACATATCAATACATAGGTTTTAAGATTCTTACTAGTCAGATATATTCCTCTGCGGGAAATATGGGGTTTTGAGTCCCTTTCACTGAGGAAGGTGTAGGTCTTGTCTATGCCATAGTTGGTTTTTGGAACGGTACGTGTGCTTATATCAAACTCTGGTTTTATGCATCACCCCACCTCTCCTTTCCCTTAAGCAGGCATAAGAGTGTTTTCTAAATGTGAGACACTGTTCTATTTCCTAACTCAGTTCAAGTGTAGCCATGTTTACAGGATCTTCATAAGTGATATCTTATGATAAGTTTCTTTTTCTGTGTGACTTATTTCATTTAGAATCATCGTACCTGAATCCACCCATTTTGCTGCTACTGGTCTTATGACATTGATTTCATGGCTGAGGGATATTCCATCGTACGTAAGTACCACAATTTTTTGAACCATTTTTATATATCCTGGGATATTTAAGGTGTACCCAAGTTGATGTCCTTGTAAGCAGTGCAGCCCTAAATTTTGGGGTGGCTCTGTCTTATTGATTTTCAGTTTTCCCAAGGTATATTCCCTAGACTGGAAGTGCCCTTGGCTCTGTAGCTCTGTTCTTTACTTGTTTTAGGGAACACAATGTACTCCTCCAGAGAGGCAGTTGGCAATTTACATCCCGCCCATATGCATAACAAGGCTCCCTGTTCTCCAGGGCCTGTCTTGCCTTTCTGGTTTTTACACATTTTGTGGATATCCCTTTTGACCGGTGGGAAGTGATACTTCTTTGTAGTGCAGATTTGCATTGCCCGCTTGCTTGCTTGGCCAAAAAGGGCGTATGCGTTTTCTCCTGAATATATTAAGGAGAAAACACATACGCCCTTTTTAGCCAAGTGCATCATTGTCGAAGTTGTGCCCCTCTTCCTGTGCTTTAAAGGCGAATCCAACGTACATGTTGAAATGTGTTTCCTGCTATTCTGCCTCGCTTTCCAGTCCGCCTCGTTGCCTTCCCTCAACAGATTTTTGGATGTTAGTTGTCCTTTATTAATCGGCCAGTTTGTGAATTGCTGTGCCCCTGAGCTCCATTTTTCAACTCGTTTTTGGTGAGCTGACCGCAAGTCCAAGATTTTGGTTCAGGACCTATACTGGTTCCCGGTGGGTGGCTGAGACTTTGGTTAATTCTTCTCCCTGCCTTGAAATTACAGTGATATGTGCCCGTCCAAATGCCTGACAGCTACTCTCTCATTGGTTCTCCCTCTTCCCTTTCATCCTCTGCCAAATTGGCAACCTGTGTGAACCAGGAGGTTAAAGGGGCTGTCTCTCCAATAGGGAGGTTGATAGTAAAGCAGATGGAAAGTCAAACAGGAGCACCAGGAGAGGGACTATTCGTTGAGTTTTAGAAACCTTTCGTATTCACAGTGTGTCTGTTCTCTAGGTTTCCCGTACATGTTATAGCTGTAGTAATATTCCCTTCAACCTGGAGAGTTGGGACCCATGGAATGGGTGCCATGCATTATTGCTTTAAAGGGTCTGCATTTGCTCTCCCAATCTCACCAATCGT